>NC_092008.1:649498-664439 GCF_044704955.1 Pristiophorus japonicus | reverse complement strand
CTGGTGCGGGGGGGGTGCCCAGGGTCTGGGGTCTGGGGGGGGGGTGCCTGGGGTCTGGGGGGAGGGGGGTGTTGCCCAGTGCCCAGGGTCTGGGGTTTGGGGAGGGGGGGGGGGTGTTGCCCAGTGCCCAGTGTCTGAGTGGGGGGGGGTGCCCAGGGTCTGGGGTCTGGGGGGGGGGGTGCCCAGGGTCTGGGGGGGGGAGGGGTGTTGCCCAGTGCCCAGGGTCTGGGGGGGGGTGGGGTTGCCCAGGGTCTGGGGGGGGGCAGTGCCCTGGGTCTGGGGGGGGGGGGGTGTTGCCCAGGGTCTGGGGGGGGGAGGGTGTTGCCCAGTGCCCAGGGTCTGGGGGGGGGTGGGGTTGCCCAGGGTCTGGGGGGGGGCAGTGCCCTGGGTCTGGGGGGGGGGGGGTGTTGCCCAGGGTCTGGGGGGGGGAGGGGTGTTGCCCAGTGCCCAGGGTCTGGGGGGGGGTGGGGTTGCCCAGGGTCTGGGGGGGGGCAGTGCCCTGGGTCTGGGGGGGGGGGGGTGTTGCCCAGGGTCTGGGGGGGGGGAGGGGTGTTGCCCAGTGCCCAGGGTCTGGGGGGGGGGTGGGGTTGCCCAGGGTCTGGGGGGGGGGTGGGGTTGCCCAGGGTCTGGGGGGGGGGGGGTGTTGCCCAGGGTCTGGGGGGGGGGGGGTGTTGCCCAGGGTCTGGGGGGGGGTGCCCAGGGTCTGGGGGGGGGGGGGGTGCCCAGGGTCTGGGGGGGGGGTGCCCAGGGTCTGGGGGGGGGGGTGCCCAGGAGGGAGGGAGGGACAAGTTGAGCCTACCTGTGCTGCAGGTGAGTGAGAGACAGACACCTGCTCCTCCTTTGCTCCTTTATTCCTCCTTTCTCTTTCTCCTTCTCCTTCTCCTTCCCTCTCTCCCTGCTGCCTGCAGACTGACTGACAGTCTCTCTCTCCTCTCCTTTCCCTCCCTCCTTCCCTCTCTCTGTCTCCTCCCTCTCTCTATCTCTCCTCCCTTGACAACCACTGCCCCCTAGCGTGCGCGCCCCGGCACGCTCCCCCCCCCACCCGACGTGCGCGCTCACGCACGCCTCACGCACATGCACGCGCACGCTCCCCCCCCCCCTCTCTCTCTCTCTCTCTCACACACAAACGCCACAAAAACAAACACCAAAATCTCATTCAATTTGTTTTAAACCCCGCGGAGGGAAAGGATTTTAAAAATAAATTCAATTATGGTTTTCTTTTTTCTTTAAAAAAAAAGCACTGCGCACGCGTGAGAAGCTAACGGTTTTTTTTTCCCCCTGCCGGTACCACGCAGACGCAGACTCGCGATGGTGTCCCCGGCCGCCGGTAGCACGCAGACGCAGACTCGCGATGGTTTCCCCGGCCGCCGGTACCACGCAGACGCAGACTCGCGATGGTTTCCCCGGCCGCCGGTAGCACGCAGACGCAGACTCGCGATGGTGTCCCCGGCCGCCGGTGCCACGCAGACGCAGACTGGCGATGGTGTCCCCGGCCGCCGGCACCGCGCAGACGCAGACTTTCTCGCCAGTTTCAGCCCTGGCTTGTCCACCTGGACCACTTGTCCCTTCCCTCAGACCCCCAGCATTCCACCAGGGACTTTCCTCAGGAAATGGCATTTTCTTTCTTTGGGAAGACTTTAGTGAAGTTTATGGGGGGGGGGGGGGGGGTTCGTGAAGTGTTGGAAAGTTTTTGGGGGCTTCACGAAGTTTTTTGAGGGGGTTAATAGTTTTTTTTTAGGGTTTCACGAAGTTTTGAGGGGGTTTCATAGTTTTTTGGGGGTTTCGGGAGTTTTTTGGGGGGTTTCACAAAGTTTTCTGAGGGGGTTAAGAGTTTTTTTTTAGGGTTTCACAAAGTTTTGAGGGGGTTTCATAGTTTTTTCGAGGTTTCTCGAAGTTTTGGGGGGATTTCATAGTTTTTTTGGGGGGGGTTCAGGAGTTTTTTAGGGTTTCATGAAGTTTTCTGAGGGGGTTAATAGTTTTTTTTTTAGGGTTTCACGAAGTTTTTGGGGGATTTCAGAGTTTTTTGGGGGTTTCGGGAGTTTTTTGGGGGTTTCACAAAGTTTTTTGAGGGGGCTAAGAGTTTTTTTTTAGGGTTTCACAAAGTTTTTTGGGGGATTTCATAGTTTTTTGAGGGTTTCTGGAGTTTTTTTGCGGGGGGGGTTAAGAGTTTTTTTTTAGGGTTTCACGAAGTTTTGAGGGGGTTTCATTGTTTTTTCGGGGTTTTCTCGATGTTTTGGGGGGAGATCATAGTTTTTTTGGGGGGGGGGGTTCAGGAGTTCTTTCGGGCATCACTAAGTTTTTTGGGGGGTTTTTATAGTTTTTAGGGTTTCATGAAGTTTTTTGGGGATTTCAAAGTTTCTTGGGGGGGGGGGGGTTGAGGAGTTTTTTTAGGATTTCACAAAGTTTTTGGCGGATTTCATAGTTTTTTTGGGGGGGTTTTGGAAGCTTTTTAGGGGGTTGCTAACTTTTGGGGGTCCGTAAGTTTTTTGGGGTGTCTCGAAGGTTTTTGGGGGGAATTCATTGTTTTTGGGGGCGTGGTGGAGGTTGTTTTTTTTAGTTCTATCTTTCCCCCCCCCCCCCCCCCCCCGGTGCGGCTCCCTCCCGCTTCCAATCTTGGCCAGTTCAACCGCCCTAGCAAAGACCGCTGCCCCTCCCTGCTGCCCCTCCCTGCCCCTCACAAAGACTCGTCACTCCGGTTGACGGCACCTTTCGGAGATTGGGAGGGGGGGGGGGTGATGGGGGAAATGGGGAGAAGGCGCTGGTTGCGGCTTTCGACACCTCCCGGGGACGACGATGGAAGAGATGCAGGAGTGATTTGGCGAGAATTGCGGCGCTGGTCTAGCCAAGCTGGCAGAACGAGGCCTGATAATCCAGCATTGCGTGCCAACGCATAGCGGGCGTCGCCGAGGCTCGGACATAACCAGAACTAGACCACCATCAATCAGAGACAGACGGGCAAGGATCAGACCCGAGCCCTCCGCGAGACCACCAGCAAAGGAGTCCACCCAGAATAAAATGGCCAAGGGTTAGACCCTTGTCCTCCACCAGACGACCAACAAAGATGTCCATAGAAAATAGGTGCAGGAGTAGGCCATTCGGCCCTTCGAGCCTGCACCGCCATTCAATGAGTTCATGGCTGAACATACAACTTCAGTACCCCATTCCTGCTTTCTCGCCATACCCCTTGATCCCCCGAGTAGTAAGGACTTCATCTAACTCCTTTTTGAATATATTTAGTGAATTGGCCTCAACAACTTTCTGTGGTAGAGAATTCCACAGGTTCACCACTCTCTGGGTGAAGAAGTTCCTCCTCATCTCGGTCCTAAATGGCTTACCCCTTATCCTTAGACTGTGACCCCTGGTTCTGGACTTCCCTCAACATTGGGAACATTCTTCCTGCATCTAACCTGTCCCGTCCCGTCAGAATTTTAAACGTTTCTATGAGGTCCCCTCATTCTTCTGAACTCCAGTGAATACAAGCCCAGTCGATCCAGTCTTTCTTGATAGGTCAGTCCCGCCATCCCGGGAATCAATCTGGTGAATCTTCGCTGCACTCCCTCAATAGCAAGTATGTCCTTCCTCAAGTTAGGAGACCAAAACTGTACACAATACTCCAGGTGTGGCCTCACCAAGGCCCTGTACAACTGCAGTAAGACTCCCTGCTCCTGTACTCAAATCCCCTCGCTATGAAGGCCAACATGCCATTTGCTTTTCTTCACCGCCTGCTGTACCTGTATGCCAACCTTCAATGATTGATGTACCATGACACCCAGAACAAGACAGGGTGGACATTGTGCTTGCCACCAGCAAGACTCCATGCCTTCCAGTAGACCAGTGGGTCAGAGGCTGGATATTCTGCGGCCAGTGTCTCACCTCCCGAGTCCCCAAAGCCTCTCCACCATCGACAACCCACAAGTCAGGAGTGTGATGGAACATTCCCCACTTGCCTGGATGAGTTGCAGCTCCAACAAACACTCGAGAAGCTCGACACCATCCAGGACAAAGCAGCCCCGCTCGATGGGCCACGCTCCCCACCGCCTCCAACACTCACTCCCTCCACCACCTCCAACACTCACTCCCTCCACCACCTCCAACACTCACTCCCTCCACCACCTCCAACACTCACTCCCTCCACCACCTCCAACACTCACTCCCTCCACCACCTCCAACACTCACTCCCTCCACCACCTCCAACACTCACTCCCTCCACCACCTCCAACACTCACTCCCTCCACCACCTCCAACACTCACTCCCTCCACCACCTCCAACACTCACTCCCTCCACCACCTCCAACACTCACTCCCTCCACCACCTCCAACACTCACTCCCTCCACCACCTCCAACACTCGCTCCCTCCACCACCTCCAACACTCGCTCCCTCCACCACCTCCAACACTCACTCCCTCCACCGCCTCCAACACTCACTCCCTCCACCGCCTCCAACACTCACTCCCTCCACCACCTCCAACACTCACTCCCTCCACCACCTCCAACACTCACTCCCTCCACCGCCTCCAACACTCACTCCCTCCACCGCCTCCAACACTCACTCCCTCCACCGCCTCCAACACTCACTCCCTCCACCACCTCCAACACTCACTCCCTCCACCACCTCCAACACTCACTCCCTCCACCACCTCCAACACTCACTCCCTCCACCACCTCCAACACTCACTCCCTCCACCACCGGCGCACCGTGGCTGCAGTGTGCACCGTCCACAAGATGCACCGCGGCAACTGGCCAAGGCTTCTTCGGCAGCACCTCCCGAACCCGCGGCCTCTACCCGCCTAGAAGGACAAGGGCAGCAGGTCCATGGGAACACCACCCCCTCCACGTTCCCCTCCCAGTCACACACCATCCCTCGACTTGGAAATATATCGGCCGTTCCTCCATCGTCGCTGGGTCCCAATCCTGGAACTCCCTCCCTAACAGCACTGTGGGAGCACCTTCACCACACGGACTGCAGCGGTTCAAGAAGGGGGCTCACCCCCACCTTCTCACGGGGCAGTTAGGGACAGGCAATAAACGCCGGCCTGGCCAGCGACGCCCACATCCCGGGAGCGAATTTTAAAAAGCACAAGGTTTCAAACCTCCGCCCTCCGCTAATTCGGGACAAACAACGGAAATACGCGAATTCAGAACGAGGAACGATACCCAAAGATGCGGAATATTCCGTTCAAATTCAACTTGTAAAACAATCTGAATCTGTCAGAAAATCATTGCACGAGAGCACTTTAGTGTTAACTGCCCAGCGCATTGTATAAAACACTTGCTCTTTGGTCCGACCGAGTCTCTTTAAATTAAAGAGGTTTCCCGTCAAATGTCTTGCGAGCAACTGCATTATAAAACCCATGGGGATATCTCCGACATCCCACTCATGAAGCATGGCATAACTCACAGTGACTTCATCACTCACAAGTTACAAGTTTATCCCACTTCAGGGACATGAAGCGTATCCTGTGCTCACGCATTATGTAAAGATGTTAAATTCGGATTGTCCGCAGTGAATTCAATCGCTGGTTTTCTCGTAGGAACCCTCCGCGGACAAGTGTTACCTAACGTGAGCTCAAGACAGACTAATTGGAGATGCAGTATCTGCTGAATATCTTGTCCATGTCAGTCCCAGC
This sequence comes from Pristiophorus japonicus, assembly GCF_044704955.1. Taxonomy (NCBI): domain Eukaryota; kingdom Metazoa; phylum Chordata; class Chondrichthyes; family Pristiophoridae; genus Pristiophorus; species Pristiophorus japonicus. The sequence continues at coordinate 658,810 of NC_092008.1, read as the reverse complement.
CTCAGTCACAGCAAACCACATCCCGGTCCTGCGTGCCTGCAGTTTTTCCAATATTAATCTTCTAATATTGCACCTTTTGAGGCAGCACTCTCTCCTCTTGAGTCAGAAGGTTGTGGGTTCAAGTCCCACACCACAGACTTCAGCACAAAAATCTAGGCTGCCGCTCCCAGTGCAGTACTGAGGGAGTGCCGCACTGTCGGAGGGACGGTACTGAGGGAGTGCCATACTGCGCTGTCGGAGGGGCGGTACTGAGGGACTGCCGCACTGTCGGAGGGGCGGTACTGAGGGAGCGCCGCACTGTCGGAGGGGCGGTACTGAGGGAGCGCCGCACTGTCGGAGGGGCAGTACTGAGGGAGTGCCGCACTGTCGGAGGGGCGGTACTGAGGGAGCCCCGCACTGTCGGAGGGGCGGTACTGAGGGAGTGCCGCACTGTCGGAGGGGCGGTACTGAGGGAGCGCCGCACTGTCGGAGGGGCGGTACTGAGGGAGCGCCGCACTGTCGGAGGGGCAGTACTGAGGGAGCGCCGCACTGTCGGAGGGGCGGTACTGAGGGAGCGCCGCACTGTCGGAGGGGCAGTACTGAGGGAGCCCCGCACTGTCGGAGGGGCAGTACTGAGGGAGCGCCGCGCTGCACTGTCGGAGGGGCAGTACTGAGCAGTTGGATAAGTACCTGAAGGAAACTATATTGCAGGGCTCCGGGGAAAGGACGGGGAGGGGGGGGGAGTGGAACTGGCCGAGGTGCTCTTGCAGAGAGCCGGCACGGGCTGGAGGGGCCGAGTGGGATCCTCCTGTGCTGTAACCATTCTGTGATTCTATGATATTGCCCAAATATACTTTCAGTACATCACAACCCAAAAATGAACCGTCTTTCATGTACCACCCCTCCCTTCAAGAATGCTTGGTATGGTATCTCACCAACAACTGCAACGTGTATTTATATAGCGCCTTTAACGTAGTGAAACGTCCCGAGGTGCTTCATGAGTGTTATGAGATTTAAAAAATTTGACCCCGAGCCACATCGGGAGATATTAGGGACAGGCGACCAAAAGCTGGGTCACAGAGGTGGGTTTTAAGGAGCGTCTTGAAGGAGCAGAGAGAGGTGGAGAGGTTTAGGGAGGGAGTTCCAGAGCTTGGGGCTCAGGCAACAGAAGGCACGGCCACCGATGGTGGAGCGATTATAATCAGGGATGGTCAGGGGGGCAGAATTAGAGGAGTGCAGAGATCTCGGAGGGTTGTGGGGCTGGAGGGGATTACAGAGATAGGGAGGGGTGTAGGGGCTGGAGGAGGTTACAGAGATAGGGAGGGGTATAGGGGCTGGAGGAGGTTACAGAGATAGGGAGGGGTGTAGGGGCTGGAGGAGGTTACAGAGATAGGGAGGGGTGTAGGGACTGGAGGAGGTTACAGAGATAGGGATGGGTGTAGGGACTGGAGGAGGTTACAGAGATAGGGAGGGGTATAGGGGCTGGAGGAGGTTACAGAGATAGGGATGGGTGTAGGGACTGGAGGAGGTTACAGAGATAGGGAGGGTTGCAGGGGCTGGAGGAGGTTACAGAGATAGGGAGGGGTGTAGGGACTGGAGGAGGTTACAGAGATAGGGAGGGTTATAGGGGCTGGAGGAGGTTACAGAGATAGGGAGGGGTGGAGGGGCTGGAGGAGGGTACAGAGATAGGGAGGGGTGTAGGGGTTGGAGGAGGTTATAGAGATATGGAGGGGTGTAGGGGCTGGAGGAGGTTACAGAGATAGGGAGCGTTGTAGGGGCTGGAGGAGGTTATAGAGATATGGAGGGGTGTAGGGGCTGGAGGGGGTTACAGAGATAGGGAGGGGTGTAGGGGCTGGAGGAGGGTACAGAGATAGGGAGGGGTGTAGGGGCTGGAGGAGGTTACTGTTGTGTCCTTACACTCTACAGCAAATCAACACGAGGCACATACTGGTGACAAGGTCACTCTGTGACTTGAACCGTTATTCACAGGACCAAGAAGTGATGACCCTGTGTGGGACCTCCCTTTATATACCTGGATGCCCAGGTGAGGAGTGTCTCCCACAAGTTCGCCCCCTGTGGTCAAGGTGTGCATTTCTCAGGTGTGTACAGTGTTGTTTTGAAGGTTACAGTTACATGAAGGTTATATACATGACATCACCTCCCCCCCAACGTTTTTGGGTCAAAGATTTGAGTCTTTGAGGCGGTCGACGCTCTCGTGGAGCGCCGCAGTTGGGGCTCTGGTTGTTGAGCCTTGGCATGGGTCTCTGTCCCCTGTGGTGATTCCGGCCTGTCCGGGCTGACCGCAGGGACTGTGCATGCTGCTGAATGTTCTTGTTGCTCGTTCACTGGCGGTGGTGTGAGCAACATCTCATGGTCTTCCTCAGGTTCCTCAGTGTCCATGCTGAACCTTGTTTTTACTTGGTCCAGATGCTTGCGACATATCTGGCCATTGTTAAGTCTGACCACTATGACCCTATTCCCCTCTTTGCCAATTACAGTACCCTCAAACACTTGGGCCCCACAGCGTGATTAAGAACAAATACAGGGTCATCGATTTCTATACATCTCCCCTTTGAGTTTCGGTCATGGTACTCACTTTGGGACTGGCGCTTGCCCTCAACAATGTCGGACAGGACTGGGTGAATGAGGGACAGCCGAGTTTTGAGCGTGCGTTTCATCAGTAGCTCCGCGGGCGGGACCCCCGTGAGCGAGTGCGGGCGGGACCTATAGGCCAGCAGGAGGCGCGATAGGCGGCATTGAAGGGAGGGTCCTTGAATCCTGAGCATGCCTTGTTTTATGATTTGGTTCCACCTGGCCATTGGAGGCCGGCTTGAGCGGTGATGTCCTGACATGTTTGATGCCATTACCCGACATGAACTCCTGGAGTTCATAGCTAGTGAAACACGGGCCGTTGTCGCTGACCAGGATGTCCGGCAAGCCGTGGGCCGCAAAGACCGCCCGCAGACCCTCCATGGTGGTGGATGTTGTGCACGAATTCAATATGATGCACTCGATCCATTTCAAGTACGCATCGACAACAATGAGGAACATTTTCCCCATGAACGGTCCCGCGTAGTCTACATGAATACGTGACCATGGCCTGGTGGGCCAGGGGCACGGGCTGAGTGGGGCCTCCCTGGGGGCATTGCCCAGCTGGGCACATGTCGTGCACCAGGTCTGAATCAATTCCCGGCCACCAAACATGTGACCGGGCAATGGCCTTCATCAGCACGATGCCTGGGTGCTCGCTGTGGAGTTCCCTGATGAATGCTTCCCTTCCCTTCTGGGGCATGACTACCCGGCTGCCCCATAGTAGGCAGTCGGCTTGGATGGAGAGCTCATCCATCCGTCTGTGAAACGGTCTGACCTCCTCGGGGCATGCTCCGTGTGCGGGCGCCCAATCCCCAGTCAGGACACATTTCTTAATCAAGGATAGGAGGGGATCTCTGTTGGTCCAGATTTTGATCTGGCGGGCTGTGATGGGGGAGCCTGCACTGTCAAAGGTTTCAACGGCCATGATCATCTCAGCGCTTTGCTCTGCTGCCCCCTCAGTGGTGGCCAGTGGGAGCCTGCTGAGCGCGTCAGCGCAATTTTCAGTGCCTGGCCGGTGCCGTGTGGTGTAGACATACGCAGCCAGCGGGAGAGCCCATCGCTGTATGCGAGCTGACGCATTGGCGTTGACAGCCTTGCTGTCGGACAACAGGGATGTTAACGGCTTGTGGTCCGTTTCTAACTCGAACCTTCTGCCAAAAAGATACTGATGCATCTTTTTCATCCCGTAGACACATGCGAGTGCTTCCTTTTCAACCATCCCATGCCCCCTTTCTGCTTGGGAGAGCGACCTGGAGGCATAAGCCACAGGTTGGAGTTGGCCCTCATCATTACTCTGCTGCAACACGCACCCAACCCCATAGGACGATGCATCACATGTCAGAACCAATTTCTTACGGGGGTCGTACAGGGTCAACAGCTTATTAGAACAAAGCAGGTTCCGCGCCCGATTGAAAGCCCGTTCCTGACAATCCCCGCAAAACCAATCGCAACCCTTACGCAGGAGCACGTGTAGCGGCTCCAACAATGTGCTTAAGTTCGGCAGAAAGTTCCCGAAATAGTTCGAGTCCCAGAAATGAACGCAACTCCGATGTGTTGCAGGAACTGGGCTCTCGTCCAATCGCCTCCGTTTTGGATTCGGTGGGCCGAATCCCGTCTGCAGCAACCCTCCTGCCCAGAAACTCGACCTCGGGGGCCAAAAACACACACTTGGACTTCTTGAGTCGCAGGCCTACCCGGTCCAGTCGGCATAGCACCTCCTCCAGGTTGTGGAGGTGTTCCTCGGTGTCACGACCCGTGATGAGGTCGTCCTGAAATACGATTGTTCCGGGAATGGATTTGAGCTGGCTTTCCATGTTTCTTTGAAAAATCGCGGCCGCTGATCGAATGCCAAACGGGCACCTGTTATAAACGAACAGTCCCTTGTGCGTGGTGATGGTGGTCAGTAGTTTAGATTCGTCGGCCAGTTCTTGGGTCATGTCGGCTGAAGTGAGGTCCAACTTGGTGAACAGCTTGCCGCCTGCCAGCGTGGCAAAAAGGTCCTCCACTCTCGGGAGCGGGTGTGGGCCTGTCGGCACACCCGTTTGATAGTGACCTTGTAGTCGTCGCAGATCCTGACCGAGCCATCCGCTTTTAGGACGGGAACGATGGGGCTCGCCCAGTCGCTGAATTCAACGGGCGAGATGATGCCCTCTCTCAGCAACCGGTCCAACTCGCTCTCAATTTTCTCCCGCATCACATACGGCACAGCTCTGGCTTTGTGGTGCACTGGCCTGGCGTCCGGGGTGATGCGTATCACTACTTTGGTACCTTTGAACGTACTGACACCAGGTTGAAATAGTGACTCAAATTGCTGTCGGACCTGTGAGCATGAACTTCGCTCCACAGATGACATGGCGTGCACATCCCCCCATTTCCAGTTCATCTCAGCTAACCAGCTCCTCCCCAACAGTGTGGGACCATTTCCCGGGACAATCCAGAGCGGCAGCCGGTTCTCTGATCCATTATGTGTGAGGCCACCAACATTGCACTGCCTAGCACTGGAATGATCTCTTTGGTGTACGTCTGTAATTGCGTCTCAATGCGTTCTAGTTTGGGTCTGCTAGCTCTGAGTGGCCACAGTTTCTCGAATTGTTGGACACTCATAAGTGACTGGCTGGCCCCTGTGTCCAGCTCCATGCGTACCAGGATGCCATTTAACAGTACTCTCATCATCATAATGTATGAGCTGTGGATGTTTGCCACCTGAACCCGCTGAACTTCACCATCCATTGCTGTATCCCAGGCATAACCCCTGCCTCGCAGACCCCTCTTGTGGTTCATCCACTTCGTAAACCAGCCTCGCTGCGGGCTTCCTGCACATCCTGGCTAAATGTCCACTGAAGTTACTATTTCTGCAGATGAATTGTTGAAACCGGCAGGTCTTCGCAGCATGTTTGCCCCCGCACCTCCAGCAGGAGCGGAGATTGTTGTGAACAGAAGGGCTGTTACCAGGCATTCCTCTCTGATTGTCTCTTCGATTACTCTTGAGCACTCTGTTAGTGGGTGTCAATGGTCCCATCCCGGGACGTATTGTCCCTTGTGATGGTGTAAATGTCCGTTCAACCTGCCATTGTCTCTGTTGAGGACCCACTCTAGAGTCTGTTGCTGCCTGGTTGGTGTCGAATTGCCCTTGCCTGCCTGCGGGGTTCTGAGTTGCGTTTACCATGTTAACTCCCTGCTCCATCGCCTCGTTGGGAGCAGAGTTGCGCGCGTATATTATCCTGGTTTCCTCCTCCCCCGCCATGAAGGTCTGAGCCATCAACGCTGCTGCTTCCAAGATCAAGTCCTTGGTCTCAATTAGCTTCCTAAAAATCCCGGCATGACCAATGCCCTCAATGAAGAAATCCCTTAACATCTCCCCCCTGCAGGCGTCTGTGAACTTACAGAGGCTGGCCAAGCACCGAAGGTCCGCAACAAAGTCCGGTATGCTCTGCCCTTCCCGACGCCGGTGTGTATAGAATCGGTGTCGGGCCATGTGTATACTGCTCGCCGGTTTGAGGTGCTCACCGATCAGTTTGCTGAGCTCCTCGAAGGTTTTGTCCACCGGTTTCTCGGGTGGGAGCAGGTCTTCCATCAGCGCGGACGTCTTGGGTCCACAGCTGGTCAGTAGATGCGCCCTTCACTTGTCAGCCGCTGCCGCTCCCAGCCAGTCCTTCGGGACAAAGCTCTGCTGGAGCCTCTCACCGAAATCGTCCCAGTCCTCACCAACACAGTACCGTTCCTCCGTGCTCCCGGTGGCCATTCTCGTGAGTCGCTAATTCCCGTTTCTCGTCGCCAAATGTTATGTCCTTACACCCGACTGTAAATCAACATGAGGCACATGCTGGTGACAAGGTCACTCTGTGACCTGAACCTTTATTCAGAGGACCAAGGAATGATGCCCTGCGTGGGACCTCCCTTTATATACCTGGGTAACCAGGTGAGGAGTGTCTCCCACAAGTTCACCCCCTTTGTGGTCAAGGTGTGCATTTCTTACATATATACAGTGTACAGTGTTATTACATAAAGGTTACATACATGATAGTTACAGAGATAGGGAGGGGTGTAGGGGCTGGAGGAGGTTACAGTGATAGGGAGGGGTGTAGGGGCTGGAGGAGGTTACAGAGATAGGGAGGGGTGTAGGGGCTGGAGGAGGTTACAGAGATAGGGAGGGGTGTAGGGGCTGGAGGAGGTTACAGAGATAGGGAGGGGTGTAGGGGCTGGAGGAGGTTACAGTGATAGGGATGGGTGTAGGGGCTGGAGGAGGTTACAGAGATAGGGAGGGGTGTAGGGGCTGGAGGAGGTTACAGAGATAGGGAGGGGTATAGTGGCTGGAGGAGGTTACAGAGATAGGGAGTGGTGTAGGGGCTGGAGGGGGTTACAGAGATAGGGAGGGGTGTAGGGGCTGGAGGGGGTTACAGAGATAGGGAGGGGTGTAGGGGCTGGAGGAGATTACAGAGATAGGGAGGGGCGAGGGGCCATGGAGGCATTTGAAAACAAGGAAATTGAGGCATTGCTTAACCGGAGCCAATGTAGGTCAGTGAGCACAGGGGGTGATGGGTGAGCGGGACTGGGTGTGAGTTAGGACACGGGGTCAGTGAGCACAGGGGGTGATGGGTGAGCGGGACTGGGTGCGAGTTAGGACACGGGGTCAGTGAGCACAGGGGGTGATGGGTGAGTGGGACTGGGTGCGAGTTAGGACACGGGGCAGTGAGCACAGGGGGTGATGGGTGAGTGGGACTCGGTGCGAGTTAGGACACGGGGACAGCCGAGTTTTGGATCACCTCTAGTTTACGTCGGGTAGAATGTGGGAGGCCGGCCAGGAGCGCAGTGCGTTGGAATGGTCAAGTCTGGAGGTAACGGGGGCAGCGATGAGGGTTTCAGCAGCGGATGAGCTGAGGCAGGGGTGCGTAGGCGGGCGATGTTACGGAGGGGGAAACAGGCGGGTTCAGTTACGCTGCGGGATACATGGCCGGAAGTTTATTTCAGGGTCATGAATAAACCCGAGGTTGGGAACAGTCTGGTTCAGCCTTGGACAGGACTTGGGGGGAGGGAGGGAGTCGGGGGCTGGGGAACGGAGTTTGTGGAGGGGACTGAAAACAATGGCTTCGGTCTTCCCCAATATTCATTGGAGAAAATTTCTGCTCATCCAGAACTGGACTAACATCGAGTTGCACCAGAGACTGTTGTAATGAAGGCAACTGTCACAAGAGGATAATTCAATCGAAGGATGAATCAACCTTCAAAATGCCTCTACATTATCTTTGCAATGCCTTACTATTGGAGTAATGACTTGGAAAGACAACAGTCCGAGCCATTACCCCTACTATTAATGTTTCCGATCTGCCCATTGTGAGATTACTTAAGCAGTTGCAAGTTTGAGTCTTGTCGAGGTCAAGTGCTGGACAGCGTTGTCCCAGCGGATGGGCTCGGAAACCACAGGACTGTCGAATGTTCCAGAACAGGGACAAGCCATCCAGACGCTCAAATCCCGACTGGTGATCCACCCAGTCTAATCCCACTCTCCCCCTCACTCCCTGTACCCTTTAATATCCCACCCAGTCTAATCCCACCCTCCCCCTCACTCCCTGTACTCTTTAATATCCCACCCAGTCTAATCCCACACTCCCCCCTCACTCTTCATAATGGCCAATCAATTAATCATGATGATGTCCCTAATGTAACAGGCTCGAGGGGCTGAACGGCCTCCTCCTGTCCCTAATGTAACAGGCTCGAGGGGCTGAACGGCCTCCTCCTGTCCCTAATGTAACAGGCTCAAGGGGCTGAATGGCCTCCTCCTGTCCCTAATGTAACAGGCTCGAGGGGCTGAACGGCCTCCTCCTGTCCCTAATGTAACAGGCCCGAGGGGCTGAACGGCCTCCTCCTGTCCCTAATGTAACAGGCTCGAGGGGCTGAACGGCCTCCTCCTGTCCCTAATGTAACAGGCCCGAGGGGCTGAACGGCCTCCTCCTGTCCCTAATGTAACAGACTCGAGGGGCTGAACGGCCTCCTCCTGTTCCTAATGTAACAGGCTCGAGGGGCTGAACGGCCTCCTCCTGTCCCTAATGTAACAGACTCGAGGTGCTGAACGGCCTCCTCCTGTCCCTAATGTAACAGGCTCGAGGGGCTGAACGGCCTCCTCCTGTCCCTAATGTAACAGACTCGAGGGGCTGAACGGCCTCCTCCTGTCCCTAATGTAACAGGCTCGAGGGGCTGAACGGCCTCCTCCTGTCCCTAATGTAACAGGCTCGAGGGGCTGAATGGGCCTCCTCCTGTTCCGATGTCACTGACGTAACACAGCGTGTCCTGTACGGTGCAAGCCACCAGAGGGCAGTGCTACCCCATTTACCCCAGCGATGTTGGGAGAGGGGCGAAATAGTTCTCCAGTGACTGCCCCGGGGCGGAGGGGAAGCTGTGGGGGACCTGGGGAACACGGGTTAACCCCTTCGATCGTCCCCCACACCCGCCCCCGGGTGGTCCTGGGGGGTAGATCTGTCAGCATGGCACCGCTGGACTCTGGGGAGGGGGTTAACCCTCTCCCTCGCTCCCCCTGTCAGGGTGCAGGAGATGGCCAAATGGTCACCTGGGGAGCTCACCAACTCGCAAATTAAAATGATTCAATGCAAATTTAGCAACATGTAGCCCAGCTCCTGGTCACAGGAAATAAACTCACTTACCGTCGCTCTGTCCCTCTCTCTCTCTCTCTCTCTCCTTCTCTGTCTCTTTCTCTCTCTCTCTGTCTCTCTCCGTCTCCGTCTCTTT
>NC_092008.1:621998-646998 GCF_044704955.1 Pristiophorus japonicus | reverse complement strand
TGCGTTCCCAGCCCCGATGGACGAGGACTACACGAAGGTGGATCTCGACGAGCGAGAAGCGGGCGCTGAAAGGGCGCCCGAGCCCCCACCACCCGGCCCCGGGACCCCGGACGACAGGGACCCGCGGGGGATTAACCAACACCTCAAGGTATTGAGAAGTCGGAGAGCGGGGGGCGGGGGAGCAAGCGTGGTGGGTCAGAGAGTTGCTGCTGGATACCCGAGGGACCGAGGGGTGAACGGAGCCGGGAGCGATCGGAGGGGTGGGGGCAGGAACTTGGGCAAACCACCATCTGGATACTGGTTTACCAAGGGGTCCGTGAGGGGGGTCTGTGGAATTCTCTGCCCCAGAGAGCTGTGGGGGGCTGGGTCACTGAATATATTTAAGGTGGAGAGAGACAGATTTTTGAGCGATAAGGGAGTGAAGGGGCGGGCGGGGAAGTGGAGCTGAGCCCAAGATCAGATCAGCCGCGATCTGATTGGATGGCGGAGCGGGCTCGAGGGGCCGAATGGCCGACTCCTGCTCCCGTTTCTGATGTTCTTATGATCTACACCGCCCAGAAGGACAAGGGCAGCAGGTCCATGGGAACGCCATCACTTCCAACTTCCCGTCCGAGGCACACACCATCCCGACTTGGAAATATAGTTTAACGTCTCATCCGAAAGGCAGTCCCGACAGTGCGGCGCTCCCTCAGTACTGCCCCTCCGACAGTGCGGGGCTCCCTCATTACTGCCCCTCCGACAGCACCGCGCTCCCTCAGTACTGCCCCTCCGACAGCGCGGGGCTCCCTCAGTACTGCCCCTCCAACAGTGCGGCACTCCCTCAGTACTGCCCCTCCGACAGTGCGGCACTCCCTCAGTACCGCCCCTCCGACAGTGCGGCACTCCCTCAGTACTGCCCCTCCGACAGTGTGGCACTCCCTCACTACTGCCCCTCCGACAGTGCGGGGCTCCCTCAGTACCGCCCCTCCGACAGTGCGGGGCTCCCTCAGTACTGCCCCTCCGACAGTGCGGGGCTCCCTCAGTACTGCCCCTCCGACAGTGCGGGGCTCCCTCAGTACTGCCCCTCCGACAGTGCGGCACTCCCTCAGTACTGCCCCTCCGACAGTGCGGCGCTCCCTCAGTACTGCCCCTCCGACAGTGCGGGGCTCCCTCACTACCGCCCCTCCGACAGTGCGGCACTCCCTCAGTACTGCCCCTCCGACAGTGCGGCGCTCCCTCAGTACCGCCCCTCCGACAGTGCGGCGCTCCCTCAGTACTGCCCCTCCGACAGTGCGGGGCTCCCTCACTACCGCCCCTCCGACAGTGCGGCACTCCCTCAGTACTGCCCCTCCGACAGTGCGGCGCTCCCTCAGTACCGCCCCTCCGACAGTGCGGCGCTCCCTCAGTAACAGCGGTACTGAATTCCGCCCCGAGTGTCTCCGGGAGGGGGCTGGGCGATGGGGGAGGGGGGGAGGGGGAGGGGGGGGGAGGGGCATTGCGGAGAAGGCCGGATCTACAAATTGTCTCCTTCCCCGTTGCAGGTGGTCTTTGAGGAGTTGCTGGCGGAACCTTCCAGCACCCACAGCTTCGACAAGGTGTGGGCCGGGAGCCACGTGTCCTTCGAGGTGTGCAGGCTCTGGGGCTACAGGATCCTCTCGGTGCTCTGTGCCGTCCCCGCCTCCATCCTCACCGGCTTCCTCTTCGCCCTCATCACCTGCCTCCACATCTGGTGAGTGTTGCCGAGGCCCCACGGTGGGGCGGCAGGGCCCCCGAGGCCCCACGGTGCAGGGGGAGGCCCCACAGTGCAGGTCGAGGGCCCGAGGCCCCACGGCGGAGGGACAGGCCCCGAGGCCCCACTGTGGAGCGGCAGGCCCCGAGGCCTCACGGTGGAGGGGCAGGGCCCACAGCGGAGGGATAGGCCCGAGGCCCCACTGTGGAGCGACAGGCCCCGAGGCCTCACGGTGGAGGGACAGGCCCGAGGTTCCACAGTGGAGGGGAAGGCCTGAGGCCCTACGGTGCAGGGGGAGGGCCGAGGCCCCACGATGAAAGGGGAGGGCCGAGGCCCCACGGTGCAGGGACAGTCCTGAGGCCCCACGGTGGAGGCGGAGGCCCAAGGCCCCACGGTGGAGGTGGAGGCCCAAGGCCCCACGGTGGAGCGACAGACCCCGAGGCCCCACGGTGGAGGGGGAGGCCCGAGGCCCCACTGTGGAGGGGGAGGCCCGAGGCCCCATGGTGGAGGGGGAGGCCCAAGGCCCCACGGTGGAATGGGAGGCCCAAGGCCCCACGGTGGAGGGGGAGGCCCCGAGGCCCCACGGTGGAGGGGAAGGCCCGAGGCCCCACTGTGCAGCAACAAGCCCCGAGGACCCACGGTGGAGGGGGAGGCCCGAGGCCCCACTGTGGAGGGGGAGGCTCGAGGCCCCACTGTGCAGCAACAAGCCCTGAGGCCCCATGGTGGAGCTGGAGGGCCCAAGGCCCCACGGTGAAGGGAGAGGTTCGAGGCCCCACTGTGCAGCAACAAGCCCCGAGGCCCCACGGTGGAGGGGGAGGCCCGAGGCCCCACTGTGGAGGGGGAGGCCCGAGGCCCCACTGTGCAGCAACAAGCCCCGAAGCCCCATGGTGGAGCTGGAGTGCCCAAGGCCCCACGGTGAAGGGAGAGTTTCGAGGCCCCACGGTGGAGGGGGAGGCCCAAGGCCCCACGGTGGAGCGACAGGCCCCGAGACCCCACGGTGGAGGGGGAGTCCCAAGGCCCCACGGTGGAGCGACAGGCCCCGAGACACCACGGTGGGGGGGGGGGGGGGCTCGAGGCCCCACGGTGGAGGGGGAGGCCCGAGGCCCCACTGTGCAGCGACAAGCCCCGAGGCCCCACGGTGGAGGTGCGAGTTGAGGGTAATCTGCGGATGTCCGTCGCTGAACCCTGGGCCCTAACGTTGTTGCTTCTTGTTTCCAGGTGCTTGGTTCCCTGCGTGAGGATCTGCCTCCTCGGACGGCCGCACTGCCAGAGCATCTGCCACAGCCTGACGGACATCATCGTCACCCCGCTCTGCACCAGCATGGGGCGCTGTTTCCGGAGGGTGCACCTGCGCGTGGCCAAATACTAGGACCCCTTCTCCTCCTCCCTGCCCGTTCCCCCGGCCTCCTCGACACACCCGGACCCCCAGCCCCAGGCCACCAACTCCCTCTCCCAGCTCTGCACCACACAAGTCCCAGTAACAAGAACGTGTATTTGTATAGCGCCTTTAAACGTAGTGAAACGCCCCATGGCACCTCGCAGGAGTGTCAACAGACAAAACATTTGACCCCCGAGCCGCATCGGGAGATATTAGGGACGGGCGACCAAAAGCTGGGTCACAGAGGTGGGTTTTACGGAGCGTCTTGAAGGAGGAGGAGAGAGGTGGAGAGGTTTAGGGAGGGAGTTCCAGAGCTTGGGGCCCAGGCAACAGAAGGCACGGCCACCGATGGTGGAGCGATTATAATCAGGGATGGTCAGGGGGGCAGAATTAGAGGAGCGCAGAGATCGCGGGGGGGTTATAGGAGATTACAGAGATAGGGAGGGGCGAGGGCCATGGAGGGATTTATAAACAAAGATGAGGATTTTAAAATCGAGGCGTTGTTTAACCGGGAGCCAATGTAGGTCAGTGAGCACAGGGGGTGATGGGTGAGCGGGACTGGGTGTGAATTAGGACACGGGGCACAGGGGGTGATGGGTGAGTGGGACTGGGTGTGAGTTAGGACACGGGGCAGTGAGCACAGGGGGTGATGGGTGAGTGGGACTGGGTGTGAATTAGGACACGGGGCACAGGGGGTGATGGGTGAGTGGGACTGGGTGTGAGTTAGGACACGGGGCACAGGGGGTGATGGGTGAGTGGGACTGGGTGTGAGTTAGGACACGGGGTCAGTGAGCTCAGGGGGTGATGGGTGAGTGGGACTCGGTGCGAGTTAGGACACGGGGTCAGTGAGCACAGGGGGTGATGGGTGAGCGGGACTGGGTGTGAGTTAGGACACGGGGTCAGTGAGCACAGGGGGTGATGGGTGAGTGGGACTGGGTGTGAGTTAGGACACGGGGGCAGTGAGCACAGGGTGTGATGGGTGAGTGGGACTGGGTGCGAGTTAGGACACGGGGACAGCCGAGTTTTGGATCACCTCTAGTTTACATCGGGTAGAATGTGGGAGGCCGGCCAGGAGCGCAGTGTGTTGGAACGGCCAAGTCTGGGGGTAACGGGGGCACGGATGAGGGTTTCAGCAGTTTCACTTCCCCGCCCGATCCCTCGATTCCCCTCGAGTCCAAAACTCTACCGATCTCAGCCCTGAATATACTCAGCGACTGAGCCTCCACAGCCCTCTGGGGCAGAGAATTCCAAAGATTCACCTCCCTCTGAGTGAAGAAATTCCTCCTCATCTCAGTCCTAAATGTCCGAGCCCTTATCCTGAGACTGTGTGACCCCTGGTTCTAGACTCCCCAGCCCCGGGGGGAAACACCCTCCCCCTGCATCTACCCCGTCAATCCCCCTCACAATCCGACACGTTTCAGTGAGATCACCTCCCATTCTTCTAAACTCAAGGGAGTGTCGGCCCAGTCTGCTCAATCTCTCCTCGTGGTACAACCCTCTCATCCCAGGAAACAATCGAGACGGAGCAGGTAACCGGGCAAGGGGAATACCCGAGGCTGGGGATCAAGGGCGGCTCAACGTACGAAGGGTCACTGTTAGATTTGGGCCTCGCCCTGCACCGTGAGGCCTCGGGCCTTACCCTGCACCGTGGGGCCTCGGGCCTTACCCTGCACCGTGGAGCCTCGGGCCCTCCCCCTGCACCGTGGGGCCTCGGGCCCTCCCCCTGCACCGTGGGGCCTAGGGCCTCCCCCCTGCACCGTGGGGCCTCTGGCCCTCCCCCTGTACCGTGGGGCCTCGGGCCTTACCCTGCACCATGAGGCCTCGGGCCTCTCCTGCACCGTGGGGCCTCGGGCCCTCCCCCTGCACCGTGGGGCCTCAGGCCCTCCCCCTGCACCGTGGGGCCTCGGGCCCTCCCCCTGCACCGTGGGGCCTCGGGCCCTCCCCCTGCACCGTGAGGCCTCGGGCCTCTCCTGCACCGTGGGGCCTCGGGCCCTCCCCCTGCACCGTGAGGCCTCGGGCTTCCCCCTGCACCGTGGGGCCTCGGGCCCTCCCCCTGCACCGTGGGGCCTCGGGCCCTCCCCCTGCACCGAGGGGCCTCGGGCCCGCCCCCTGCCCCCTGCACCGTGGGGCCTCGGGCCCGCCCCCTGCACCGTGGGGCCCCGGGCCTCCCCCCTGCACCGTGGGGCCCCGGGCAACATCAGTCCAACTCCAGCCTTGACCCCGGGCGGCCATTTTAACTTGACGATGTCTGGAGATTGTCCGCGATTTTACTCGAATCGAAGCACCAATGGTCAAACAACCCTCTGGGGTCTCTTTGAAATGTGATGCAATGTCAGGGGTTGGTGAATACACGGGTATTCTTTTGTAAATAAAGTACAAATAATGACAAACAAACAGCGAGTGAATTCTTTCAGCCCAGGCTGAGTATCTGGTGCACTCCCAACCTTGGGTTTTTATACCGTCCGAAGCAGGTCCCTGCCTCCTCTCCCTCATACACTCTCTCTCTCTCTCTCTCCCTCTCGTTCATTCCCTTCCAGTCTCTCCCTTCCCTTTACATTCCCAAGTCCTTCCACCTCTGTCTCTCTCCCCCCATCTCGGTGAGTCTGTCTCTCCCTCTCCGTCTCTCTGTCTGTGTCTCCCTCCCTCCCTCATTTCGGTTTCTCTATCTCTCCATGTCTATCTCTCCCTTTCTTTCTCTCGCTCCCTCCCTCTCTCACCCTCTTTCTGTCTCTCCCCATCTCAGTCTCTGTGTCTCAATTCTTTCTCTCTGTCTGTCTCTCCCTCCCTCCCTGTCTCTCTCCCTCCCTCCCTCCCTCGCTCTCTCTGTCTCCCTCTCAGTCTCTCCGTCTCCCCCCCGGCCCCCTCTCATCCCTCTCTCTCTCTCTCTGGTCCTCTCCCTCTCTCTCTCTCCCTCCCCCCCCCTGTCCTCTCTCTCTGGCCCTCTCCCTCTCTCTCTCTCCCCCCCTGTCCTCTCTCTCTGGCCCTCTCCCTCTCTCTCTCCCCCCCCCTCTGTCCTCTCTCTCTGGCCCTCTCCCTCTCTCTCTCCCCCTCCCCCCCCCCCCTGTCCTCTCTCTCTGGCCCTCTCCCTCTCTCTCTCCCCTTCCCCCCCCTGTCCTCTCTCTCTGGCCCTCTCCCTCTCCCTCTCTCTCTCCCCCTCCCCCCCCTGTCCTCTCTCTCTGGCCCTCTCCCTCTCTCTCTCCCCCTCCCCCCCCCCTGTCCTCTCTCTCTGGCCCACTGCCCTCTCTCCGGTTACATTACAACCATCCCAGGACTGCTGGCAAGGCTGAGGACGGGGGCGGGAACCAGTCTACAGTTACCCTTGGCTCCCGGGGCATTCTGGCCGCTCTCACTTACCCTGCCCTGACGCTGCTCTCTCAAGCTCCGAGAGAGAACTGCAGCGAGCAGAAGATCTGGGACAGGGATCACTATGGCCGAGGAGAGTCAGGGGACCGAGAGCCCTCGCTTCGATCAACACACCAAGGAGATCGACCTGGTGAAGAGAGACCCCAAACACCTCAATGACGAAATCGTTAAAGTAAGTTCCATGGGGGGGTGGTGGGGGCCTGGGTTAATCCTGTAACTGGCAGTGTCCGATATTTAGGGCTAATCGGTGGGGTACTATAGGATTGAGCAAACCCGTGACCTCTACCCCCTAGAAGGTCAAGGGCAGCAGGTCCATGGGACCACCACCCCCTCCACGTTCCCCTCCCAGTCACACACCATCCCTCGACTTGGAAATATCTCGGCCGTTCCTCCATCGTCGCTGGGTCCCAATCCTGGAACTCCCTCCCTAACAGCACTGTGGGAGCACCTTCACCACACGGACTGCAGCGGTTCAAGAAGGGGGCTCACCCCCACCTTCTCAAGGGGCGATTAGAATCGCGGAACTTGACAGCGCGGGAGGGAGGCCATTCCGGCCCATCGTGTCCCCCTCGCGCCGGCCGACCAAGAGCCATCCCGGCCTAATCCCACTTTCCCGCTCTGGGTCCGTAGCTCTGTGGGTTACGGCACTTCGAGCACACGTCCAAATGTGGTGAGGGTTTCTGCCTCTACCCCCCTTTCAGGCCGTGAGTTCCTCCCCAGACCCCCACCGCCCTCTGGGTGAAGACATTTCCCCTCAAACCCCCTCGAAACCTCCCCCCCCAATTACTTTCAATCCAAGCCCCCTGGTTGTTGATCTCGGGATGGGCCAACTCTGTGATAGATCACTGGGGAGCCCTCCAGCCAGTTTCTGCAGCGAGGTCACTGGAGGGGGCCCCATTCGAGACTTGATTTTGGCCTCCCGCGTGGGACTGCTCCCACACCACTGACCCTGCACACAACCCGACCGCCTCCCCGTTGCCCCCACACCCCCCACAACAGCACGGACCGCGAGGACCGAGAGGGAACTGACCTGAACTGCCGACGCTCCCAGCACTATCAGACCATCGGGAACCTCCTCCGCTTCCTCCCCAGGTCCTGGCCGAGTGTGAATAAACAGCGAGTCATTGTGCAGACACAAGCCAGTGCAGAAGCAGGCAATCTGTTGACGGAGAGAGTTGCTTCCGTGTCTCAGTGGGCAACACGCCCAGCTCCGAGTCACAAGGGTGTGGGTTTGAGGCCCCCACTCCAGGGACTCGAGCACAGAAATCTAGGCTGGCACTCCCAGTACAGGGCAGAGGGAGTGCCGCACTGTCGGAGGGGCGGTACTGAGGGAGTGCCGCACTGTCGGAGGGGCAGTACTGAGGGAGCCCCGCACTGTCGGAGGGGCGGTACTGAGGGAGCGCCGCACTGTCGGAGGGGCGGTACTGAGGGAGCCCCGCACTGTCGGAGGGGCGGTACTGAGGGAGCGCGGCACTGTCGGAGGGGCGGTACTGAGGGAGACCCGCACTGTCGGAGGAGCGGTACTGAGGGAGCGCCGCACTGTCGGAGGGGCGGTACTGAGGGAGCCCCGCACTGTCGGAGGGGCGGTACTGAGGGAGACCCGCACTGTCGGAGGGGCGGTACTGAGGGAGCCCCGCACTGTCGGAGGGGCGGTACTGAGGGAGCGCCGCACTGTCGGAGGGGCGGTACTGAGGGAGCCCCGCACTGTCGGAGGGGCAGTAGTGAGGGAGCCCCGCACTGTCGGAGGGGCGGTACTGAGGGAGCCCCGCACTGTCGGAGGGGCAGTACTGAGGGAGCCCCGCACTGTCGGAGGGGCGGTACTGAGGGAGCCCCGCACTGTCGGAGGGGCGGTACTGAGGGAGCCCCGCACTGTCGGAGGGGCTGTATTTCGGGATGAGACATTAAACCGAGGCCCCGTCTGCCCTCTCGGGTGGATGTAAAAGATCCCGGGGCCACTATTGGAAGAAGAGCAGGGGGAGTTCTCCCCGGTGTCCTGGGGCCAATATTTATCCCTCGACCAACATCACTAAAACAGACGATCCGGGTCATTATCACATCGCTGTGTGTGGGAGCTTGCTGTGCGCAGGTTGGCGTTTCCCACATTACAACAGTGAGCGCACTCCCATAGTACGCCATTGGCCGTGAGGCTTTGGGACGTCCCGGGGGGTGAGAGGCGCTGGAGAGATGTGAATCGTTTCTATCTTTCCAGCATCAGCTTTAGCTCGGAGCGGAGGCCACACGTTTCAGGGACTTGTTTATATCTTTTGCTTTCAAGCTCCCTCAGCAGTGACAACTGGTCATGAATTACAAACATCCTGTGAACACGATATCGTGTGTTGTCAGACCTGGGAGTGTTTGATGGGGCAGTGAAGAGGGAGCTTTACTCTGTATCTAACCCCCTGTACCTGCCCTGGGAGTGTTTGATGGGACAGTGTAGAGGGAGCTTTACTCTGTATCTAACCCCCTGTACCTGCCCTGGGAGTGTTTGATGGGACAGTGTAGAGGGAGCTTTACTCTGTATCTAACCCCCTGTACCTGCCCTGGGAGTGTTTGACGGGGACAGTGTAGAGGGAGCTTTACTCTGTATCTAACCCCGTGCTGTACCTGCCCTGGGAGTGTGTGATGGGACAGTGTAGAGAGAGCTTTACTCTGTATCTAACCCCCTGTACCTGCCCTGGGAGTGTTTGACGGGGACAGTGTAGAGGGAGCTTTACTCTGTATCTAACCCCCTGTACCTGCCCTGGGAGAGTTTGATGGGACAGTGTAGAGGGAGCTTTACTCTGTATCTAACCCCCTGTACCTGCCCTGGGAGTGTGTGATGGGACAGTGTAGAGGGAGCTTTACTCTGTATCTAACCCCGTGCTGTACCTGCCCTGGGAGTGTTTGATGGGACAGTGTAGAGGGAACTTTACTCTGGGTGTAACCCGTCTGGACATATTTGCCACTTGCTGACGAGGGCGCAGGTAGGATTTATTGGACCCTACAAATAGATGTATTTTAGCGGACCCGGCCTTGTACTGGGCCTGTTGATAGGAGGCACTGACTGAAAGAAACAGCTGGGAGTGGATTTGACCTGACATCCAGCCGGGTTTGATGTCACTGGCAATCCCCGCGGGGGAACACAGCAGTAAATCGTTCAGCTCCTCTCAGCAACCCCCCGGCACGGCTAAATTAAACACGGCAAACAACACAGCGAGTAAAGGGAACGATTCACTCCCGTCTGGTACTGCACGGCCCGAGTGTGTGTCCCAGTGTCTCCTGTACACACCGTGTGTGTCCCAGTGTCTCCTGTACACACTGTGTGTGTCCCAGTGTCTCCTGTACACACAGCATGTGTCCCAGTGTCTCCTGTACACACTGTGTGTGTCCCAGTGTCTCCTGTACACACAGTGTGTGTGTCCCAGTGTCTCCTGTACACACTGTGTGTGTCCCAGTGTCTCCTGTACACACTGTGTGTGTCCCAGTGTCTCCTGTACACACAGTGTGTGTGTCCCAGTGTCTCCTGTACACACTGTGTGTGTCCCAGTGTCTCCTGTACACACTGTGTGTGTGTCCCAGTGTCTCCTGTACACAGTGTGTGTGTGTCCCAGTGTCTCCTGTACACACTGTGTGTGTCCCAGTGTCTCCTGTACACACTGTGTGTGTCCCAGTGTCTCCTGTAAACACAGTGTGTGTCCCAGTGTCTCCTGTACACACTGTGTGTGTCCCAGTGTCCCCTGTACACACTGTGTGTGTGTCCCAGTGTCTCCTGTACACAGTGTGTGTGTGTCCCAGTGTCTCCTGTACACACTGTGTGTGTCCCAGTGTCTCCTGTACACACTGTGTGTCCCAGTGTCTCCTGTAAACACAGTGTGTGTCCCAGTGTCTCCTGTACACACTGTGTGTGTCCCAGTGTCCCCTGTACACACACCGTGTGTCCCAATGTCTCCTGTACATGTACAGCACATAGCACGCAAGAGGGTACGTCATCATCATAGGCACTAAACATGAGTCCTTAGGTGGCTGAACAGTCCAATACAGGAACCACAGTCCCTGTCACAGGTGGGACAGACAGTGGTTGAGGGAAGGGGAGGGTGGGACTGGTTTGCCGCACGCTCCTTCCGCTGCCTGCGCTTGGTTTCTGCACGCTCTCGGCGACGAGACTCGAGGTGCTCAGCGCCCTCCCGGATGCACTTCCCTCCACTGAGGGCGGGACTGGTCTTTGGGCCCAGGGACTCCCAGGTGTCGGTGGGGATGTTGCACTTTATCAGGGAGGCTTTGGGGGTGGTCCCTTGTAATGTTTCCTCTGCCCACCTTTGGCTCGCTTGCTCGTGAAGGAGTTCCGAGTAGAGCGCTTGCTTTGGGGAGTCTCGTGTCTGGGGGACATGCGGACAATGTGGCCCTGCCCAGCGGAGCTGGTCGAGTGTGGTCAGTGCTTCGATGCTGGGGATGTTGGGCCTGGTCGAGGACGCTAACGTTGGTGCGTCTGTCCTCCCGGGGGATTTGCAGGATCTTGCGGAGACAGCGTTGGTGGTATTTCTCCAGCGACTTGAGGTGTCTGCTGTACACGGTCCATTGTCTCTGAGCCATACAGGAGGGCGGGTATCACTACAGCCCTGTAGGCCATGAGCTGGGGGTGAGGTACCTACTGTACACGGTCCGTGTCTCTGAGCCATACAGGAGGGCGGGTATCACTACAGCCCTGTAGACCATGAGCTGGGGGTAAGGTACCTACTGTACACGGTCCATGTCTCTGAGACACACAGGAGGGCGGGTATCACTACAGCCCTGTCGACCATGAGCTGGGGGTGAGGTACCTACTGTACACGGTCCATGTCTCTGAGCCATACAGGAGGGCGGGTATCACTACAGCCCTGTAGACCATGAGCTGGGGGTGAGGTGTCTACTGTACATGGTCCGTGTCTCTGAGCCATACAGGAGGGCGAGTATCACTACAGCCCTGTAGACCATGAGCTGGGGGTGAGGTACCTACTGTACACGGTCCATGTCTCTGAGCCATACAGGAGGGCGGGTATCACTACAGCCCCGTAGACCATGAGCTGGGGGTGAGGTACCTACTGTACACGGTCCGTGTCTCTGAGCCATACAGGAGGGCGGGTATCACTACAGCCCTGTAGACCATGAGCTGGGGGTGAGGTACTAACTGTACATGGTCCGTGTCTCTGAGCCATACAGGAGGGCGGGTATCACTACAGCCCTGTAGACCATGAGCTGGGGGTGAGGTGTCTACTGTACATGGTCCATGTCTCTGAGCCATACAGGAGGGCGGGGTATCACTACAGCCCCGTAGACCATGAGCTGGGGGTGGATTTGAGGGCCTGGTCTTCAAACACTCTCTTCCTCAGGCGGCCAAAGGCTGCACTGGAGGCGGTGTTGGATCTCGTTGTCATGGACAGCACACAGCGGATAAGAGGGTACGAGGGAGTGTTTGGAGTGTGTGGCACACGTACCCCAGCGAGAGTTTGGGAGATGATTGCGATGGGGGTGGGAAGGAGCGGGGGGGGGGGGGATTAAATCGGAACGGGGGGGGGGGGCGGGGGGCGGGGAACGGAATCCAATCTCTGCCTCTCCTTCACTCCCTCTCCTTCTCTGTCTCCCTCTGTCCCTGCAGGTGGAGTTCGAAGAGGTGATGGCAGAACCCGAGGGGTCATACAGTCCGGGGCCGGTCTGGCGCTCCAGCCGGTCTGCCTTCACCGCGTCCAGCTACTGGGGCTACCGGCTGCTGACGGCCATCTTTGGCGTGCCGCTGGCTGTGCTGTGGGGCTTTGTCTACGCCGCCTTCTCCTTCTGCCAGGTCTGGGCCGTTGTGCCCTGCCTCCGTGGCTACCTGCTGGCACTGGAGTGCCTCGTTGTCACTTTCCCCCTCTGCGTGCGGTGCTTCTGCGACCCGTTCTTCCAGGCCGTGGGGGGCCTGTTGCTCAGCGCCCGCTTGGCTCTGAGGAAGGAGAGCTAGCGGGCCGTCCCCCCATTGGCTCGTCCCCTCCAGGCGACGGCAACATGGCTTCCACAGACCCTCGACACGCAGACCCGCCGAGCATTCGTCACAAGTCATTCACCGCTGCCATTTCGCCTGTAACAGGAGATATCTGTACACTGACTGGTGTCTCTCAGTCCCCTCTCCCTCAGGGAGATATCTGTACACTGACTGGAGTCTCTCAGTCCCCTCTCCCTCAGGGAGATATCTGTACACTGACTGGTGTCCCTCAGTCCCCTCTCCCTCAGGGAGATATCTGTACACTGACTGGTGTCTCTCAGTACCTCTCCCTCAGGGAGATATCTGTACACTGACTGGTGTCCCTCAGTCCCTCTCCCTCAGGGAGATATCTGTACACTGACTGGTGTCTCTCAGTCCCCTCTCCCTCAGGGAGATATCTGTACACTGACTGGTGTCCCTCAGTCCCCTCTCCCTCAGGGAGATATCTGTACACTGACTGGTGTCTCTCAGTCCCCTCTCCCTCAGGGAGATATCTGTACACTGACTGGTGTCCCTCAGTCCCCTCTCCCTCAGGGAGATATCTGTACACTGACTGGTGTCCCTCAGTCCCCTCTCCCTCAGGGAGATATCTGTACACTGACTGGTGTCTCTCAGTCCCTCTCCCTCAGGGAGATATCTGTACACTGACTGGTGTCTCTCAGTCCCCTCTCCCTCAGGGAGATATCTGTACACTGACTGGTGTCCCTCAGTCCCCTCTCCCTCAGGGAGATATCTGTACACTGACTGGTGTCCCTCAGTCCCCTCTCCCTCAGGGAGATATCTGTACACTGACTGGTGTCTCTCAGTCCCCTCTCCCTCAGGGAGATATCTGTACACTGACTGGTGTCTCTCAGTCCCTCTCCCTCAGGGAGATATCTGTACACTGACTGGTGTCTCTCAGTCCCCTCTCCCTCAGGGAGATATCTGTACACTGACTGGTGTCTCTCAGTCCCTCTCCCTCAGGGAGATATCTGTACACTGACTGGTGTCCCTCAGTCCCCTCTCCCTCAGGGAGATATCTGTACACTGACTGGTGTCCCTCAGTCCCTCTCCCTCAGGGAGATATCTGTACACTGACTGGTGTCCCTCAGTCCCCTCTCCCTCAGGGAGATATCTGTACACTGACTGGTGTCTCTCAGTCCCCTCTCCCTCAGGGAGATATCTGTACACTGACTGGTGTCTCTCAGTCCCCTCTCCCTCAGGGAGATATCTGTACACTGACTGGTGTCTCTCAGTTCCCTCTCCCTCAGGGAGATATCTGTACACTGACTGGTGTCTCTCAGTCCCCTCTCCCTCAGGGAGATATCTGTACACTGACTGGTGTCTCTCAGTCCCCTCTCCCTCAGGGAGATATCTGTACACTGACTGGTGTCTCTCAGTCCCCTCTCCCTCAGGGAGATATCTGTACACTGACTTGTGTCTCTCAGTCCCCTCTCCCTCAGGGAGATATCTGTACACTGACTGGTGTCTCTCAGTCCCCTCTCCCTCAGGGAGATATCTGTACACTGACTGGTGTCCCTCAGTCCCTCTCCCTCAGGGAGATATCTGTACACTGACTGGTGTCTCTCAGTCCCTCTCCCTCAGGGAGATATCTGTACACTGACTGGTGTCTCTCAGTCCCTCTCCCTCAGGGAGATATCTGTACACTGACTGGTGTCTCTCAGTCCCTCTCCCTCAGGGAGATATCTGTACACTGACTGGTGTCTCTCAGTCCCTCTCCCTCAGGGAGATATCTGTACACTGACTGGTGTCTCTCAGTCCTTCTCCCTCAGGGAGATATCTGTACACTGACTGGTGTCTCTCAGTCCTCTCTCCCTCAGGGAGATATCTGTACACTGACTGGTGTCTCTCAGTCCCTCTCCCTCAGGGAGATATCTGTACACTGACTGGTGTCTCTCAGTCCCCTCTCCCTCAGGGAGATATCTGTACACTGACTGGTGTCTCTCAGTCCCCTCTCCCTCAGGGAGATATCTGTACACTGACTGGTGTCTCTCAGTCCCCTCTCCCTCAGGGAGATATCTGTACACTGACTGGTGTCTCTCAGTCCCTCTCCCTCAGGGAGATATCTGTACACTGACTGGTGTCTCTCAGTCCCTCTCCCTCAGGGAGATATCTGTACACTGACTGGTGTCTCTCAGTCCCTCTCCCTCAGGGAGATATCTGTACACTGACTGGTGTCTCTCAGTCCCTCTCCCTCAGGGAGATATCTGTACACTGACTGGTGTCCCTCAGTCCCTCTCCCTCAGGGATATATCTGTGTCCACTTTGACCCAGTCAGATATCGCACCATTCAATGGATATTGTATCTACGCGGGTCAACTAATAAAATAATCATTGCTCTGGGACCACATTTTATATTTAATAATAAATCAAATGCAAGTAAAGATTTTAAGAAAACGGTTTCAAAATTAACAATTTATTCTCACAGCAATTCTAATTTCACATTTTCAGCACAATTCAATGCTTCAACAGAGCAGGTGCATAGCATGATAAGCCAGAGCAGCGGTGTGGGATATATCAGTGTTACAGTGAGAGGTGTGGTGTATATCAGTGTTACAGTGAGGGGTGTGGGGTATATCAGTGTTACAGTGAGGGGTGTGGGGTATATCAGTGTTACAGTGAGGGGTGTGTGGTAATTCAGTGTTACAGTGAGGGGTGTGGGGTATATCAGTGTTACAGTGAGGGGTGTGGGGTATATCACTGTTACAGTGAGGGGTGTGGGTATATCAGTGTTACAGTGAGGGGTGTGGGTATATCAGTGTTACAGTGAGGGGTGTGGGGTATATCAGTGTTACAGTGAGGGGTGTGGGTATATCAGTGTTACAGTGAGGGGTGTGGGGTATATCAGTGTTACAGTGAGGGGTGTGGGGTATATCAGTGTTACAGTGAGGGGTGTGGGTATATCAGTGTTACAGTGAGGGGTGTGGGGTATATCAGTGTTACAGTGAGGGGTGTGGGGTATATCAGTGTTACAGTGAGAGGTGTGGGGTATATCAGTGTTACAGTGAGGGGTGTGGGGTATATCAGTGTTACAGTGAGGGGTGTGGGGTATATCAGTGTTACAGTGAGGGGTGCGGGGTATATCAGTGTTACAGTGAGGGGTGTGGGGTATATCAGTGTTACAGTGAGGGGTGTGGGGTATATCAGTGTTACAGTGAGGGGTGTGGAGTATATCAGTGTTACAGTGAGGGGTGTGGGGTATATCGGTGTTACAGTGAGGGGTGTGGGGTATATCAGTGTTACAGTGAGGGGTGTGGGGTATATCGGTGTTACAGTGAGGGGTGTGGGGTATATCAGTGTTACACTGAGGGGTGTGGGGTATATCAGTGTTACAGTGAGGGGTGTGGGGTATATCAGTGTTACAGTGAGGGGTGTGGGGTATATCAGTGTTACAGTGAGGGGTGTGGGGTATATCAGTGTTACAGTGAGGGGTGTGAGGTATATCAGTGTTACAGTGAGCGGTGTGGGGTATATCAGTGTTACAGTGAGCGGTGTGGGGTATATCGGTGTTACAGTGAGGGGTGTGGGGTATATCGGTGTTACAGTGAGGGGTGTGGGGTATATCAGTGTTACAGTGAGGGGTGTGGAGTATATCAGTGTTACAGTGAGGGGTGTGGAGTATATCAGTGTTACAGTGAGGGGTGTGTGAGGTATATCAGTGTTACAGTGAGGGGTGTGGAGTATATCAGTGTTACAGTGAGGGGTGTGTGGTATATCAGTGTTACAGTGAGGGGTGTGGGGTATATCAGTGTTACAGTGAGGAGTGTGTGAGGTGTATCAGTGTTACAGTGAGGGGTGTGGGGTATATCAGTGTTACAGTGAGGGGTGTGTGAGGTATATCAGTGTTACAGTGAGGGGTGTGGAGTATATCAGTGTTACAGTGAGGGGTGTGGGGTATATCAGTGTTACAGTGAGGGGTGTGGGGTATATCAGTGTTACAGTGAGGGGTGTGGGGTATATCAGTATTACACTGATGGGTGTGGGGTATATCGGTGTTACAGTGAGGGGTGTGGGGTATATCAGTGTTACAGTGAGGGGTGTGGGGTATATCAGTGTTACAGTGAGGGGTGTGGGGTATATCAGTGTTACAGTGAGGGGTGTGGGTTATATCAGTGTTACAGTGAGGGCTGTGGGGTATATCAGTGTTACAGTGAGGGGTGTGGGGTATATCAGTGTTACAGTGAGGGGTGTGGGGTATATCAGTGTGTTACAGTGAGGGGTGTGGGGTATATCAGTGTTACAGTGAGTGGTATGGGGTATATCGGTGTGACAGTGTTGGGATGTGGGGCATATCAGTGTTACAGTGAGGGGTGAGGGCTATATCAGTGTTACAGTGAGGGGTGTGGCGTATATCAGTGTTACAGTGAGGGGTGTGGGGTATATCAGTGTTACGGTGAGTGGTGTGAAGTGTATCGATGTTATAGTGAGGGGTGTGGGGTATATCAGTGTTACAGTGAGGAGTGTGAGGTATATCAGTGTTACAGTGAGGGATGTGGGGTCTATAAGTGTTACAGTGAGTGGTGTGGGGTATATCGGTGTTACAGTGAGTGGTGTGGGGTATAGCGGTGTTACAGTGAGTGGTGTGGGGTATATCGGTGTTACAGTGAGTGGTGTGGCGTATACAGTTGTTACAGTGAGTGGTGTGGGGTATATCGGTGTTACAGTGAGTGGTGTGGGGTATATCGGTGTTACAGTGAGGGGTGTGGAGTATATCGGTGTTACAGTGAGGGGTGTGGGGTATATCGGTGTTACAGTGAGTGGTGTGGGGTATATCTGTGTTACAGTGAGGGGTGTGGGGTATATCAGTGTTACAGTGAGGGGTGTGGGGTATATCAGTGTGTTACAGTGAGGGGTGTGGCGTATATCAGTGTTACAGTGAGGGGTGTGGTGTATATCAGTGTTACAGTGAGGGGTGTGGGGTATATCAGTGTTACAGTGAGGGGTGTGGGGTATATCAGTGTTACAGTGAGGGGTGTGGCGTATATCAGTGTTACAGTGAGGGGTGTGGCGTATATCAGTGTTACAGTGAGTGGTGTGGGGTATATCTGTGTTACAGTGAGGGGTGTGGGGTATATCAGTGTTACAGTGAGGGGTGTGGGGTATATCAGTGTGTTACAGTGAGGGGTGTGGCGTATATCAGTGTTACAGTGAGGGGTGTGGTGTATATCAGTGTTACAGTGAGGGGTGTGGGGTATATCCATGTTGCAGTGAGGGGTGTGGGGTATATCCATGTTACAGTGAGGGGTGTGGCGTATATCAGTGTTACAGTGAGGGGTGTGGGGTATATCAGTGTTACAGTGAGGGGTGTGGGGTATATCAGTGTTACAGTGAGGGGTGTGGGGTATATCAGTATTACAGTGAGGGGTGTGGGGTGTATCAGTGTTACAGTGAGGGGTGTGGGGTATATCAGTTACAGTGAGGGGTGTGGGGTATATCAGTGTTACAGTGAGGGGTGTGGGGTATATCAGTGTTACAGTGAGGGGCGAGGGGTGTATCGGTGTTACAGTGAGGGGTGTAGGGTATATCAGTGTTACAGTGAGGGGTGTGGGGTATATCAGTGTTACAGTGAGGGGTGTGGGTTATATCAGTGTTACAGTGAGGGGTGTGGGGTATATCAGTGTTACAGTGAGGAGTGTGGGGTATATCAGTGTTACAGTGAGGTGTGTGGGGTACATCAGTGTTACAGTGAGGGGTGCGGGGTATATCAGTGTTACAGTGAGGGGTGTGGAGTATATCAGTGTTACAGTGAGGGGTGTGGGGTATATCAGTGTTACAGTGAGGGGTGTGGGGTATATCAGTGTTACAGTGAGGGGTGTGGGATATATCAGTGTTACAGTGAGGGGTGTGGGGTATATCAGTGTTACAGTGAGGGGTGTGGGGTATATCAGTGTTACAGTGAGGGGTGTGGGATATATCAGTGTTACAGTGAGGGGTGTGGAGTATATCAGTGTTACAGTGAGGGGTGTGGGGTATATCAGTGTTACAGTGAGGGGTGTGGAGTATATCAGTGTAACAGTGAGGGGTGTGTGAGGTGTATCAGTGTTACAGTGAGGGGTGTTGGGTATATCAGTGTTACGGTGAGGGGTGTGGGGTATATCGATGTTACAGTGAGGGGTGTGGGGTATATCAGTGTTACAGTGAGGGGTGTGGGGTATATCAGTGTTACAGTGAGGGGTGTGGGGTATATCAGTGTTACAGTGGGAGGTGTGGGGTATATCAGTGTTACAGTGAGGGGTGTGGGATATATCAGTGTTACAGTGAGGGGTGTGGGATATATCAGTGTTACAGTGAGGGGTGTGGGATATATCAGTGTTACAGTGAGGGGTGTGGGGTATATCAGTGTTACAGTGAGGTGTGTGGAGTATATCAGTGTTACAGTGAGGGGTGTGTGAGGTGTATCAGTGTTACAGTGAGGGGTGTTGGGTATATCAGTGTTACGGTGAGGGGTGTGGGGTATATCGATGTTACAGTGAGGGGTGTGGGGTATATCAGTGTTACAGTGAGGGGTGTGGGGTATATCAGTGTTACAGTGAGGGGTGTGGGGTATATCAGTGTTACAGTGAGGGGTGTGGGGTATATCAGTGTTACAGTGGGAGGTGTGGGGTATATCAGTGTTACAGTGAGGGGTGTGGGATATATCAGTGTTACAGTGAGGGGTGTGGGATATATCAGTGTTACAGTGAGGGGTGTGGGATATATCATAGAAACATAGAAACATAGAAAATAGGTGCAGGAGGAGGCCATTCGGCCCTTCTAGCCTGCACCGCCATTCAATGAGTTCATGGCTGAACATGCAACTTCAGTACCCCATTCCTGCTTTCTCGCCATACCCCTTGATTACCCTAGTAGTAAGGACTTCATCTAACTCCTTTTTGAATATATTTAGTGAATTGGCCTCAACAACTTTCTGTGGTAGAGAATTCCACAGGTTCACCACTCTCTGGGTGAAGAAATTCCTCCTCATCTCGGTCCTAAATGGCTTCCCCCTTATCCTTAGACTGTGTCCCCTGGTTCTGGACTTCCCCAACATTGGGAACATTCTTCCTGCATCTAACCTGTCTAACCCCGTCAGAATTTTAAACGTTTCTATGAGGTCCCCTCTCACTCTTCTGAACTCCAGTGAATACAAGCCCAGTTGATCCAGTCTTTCTTGATAGGTCAGTCCCGCCATCCCGGGAATCAGTCTGGTGAACCTTCGCTGCACTCCCTCAATAGCAAGAACGTCCTTCCTCAGGTTAGGAGACCAAAACTGTACACAATACTCCAGGTGTGGCCTCACCAAGGCCCTGTACAATTGTAGCAACACCTCCCTGCTCTTGTACTCAAATCCCCTCGCTATGAAGGCCAACATGCCATTTGCTTTCTTAACCGCCTGCTGTACCTGCATGCCAACCTTCAATGACTGATGTACCATGACACCCAGGTCTCTTTGCACCTGCCCTTTTCCTAATCTGTCACCATTCAGATAATAGTCTGTCTCTCTGTTTTTACCACCAAAGTGGATAACCTCACATTTATCCACATTATACTTCATCTGCCATGCATTTGCCCACTCACCTAACCTATCAGTGTTACAGTGCGGGGTGTGGGGTATATCAATGTTACAGTGAGGGGTGTGGGGTGTATCAGTGTTACAGTGAGGGGTGTGGGGTGTATCAGTGTTACAGTGAGGGTGTGGGGTATATCAGTGTTACAGTGAGGGGTGTGGGGTATATCAGTGTTACAGTGAGGGGTGTGGGGTATATCAGTGTTACAGTGAGGGGTGTGTGGTATATCAGTGTTACAGTGAGGGGTGTGGGGTGTATCAGTGTTACAGTGAGGGGTGTGGGGTATATCAGTGTTACAGTGAGGGGTATGGTGTGTATCAATGTTACAGTGAGGGGTGTGAGGTATATCAGTGTTACAGTGAGGGGTGCGGGGTATATCAGTGTTACAGTGAGGGATGTGAGGTATATCAGTGTTACAGTGAGGGGTGTGGGGTGTATCAGTGTTACAGTGAGGGGTGCGGGGTATATCGGTGTTACAGTGAGGGGTGCGGGGTATATCAGTGTTACAGTGAGTGGTGTGGGGTGTATCGGTGTTACAGTGAGGGGTGTGGGGTATATCAGTGTTACAGTGAGGGGTGTGGGGTATATCAGTGTTACAGTGAGGGGTGTGGGGTATATCAGAGTTACAGTGAGGGGTGTGGAGTATATCAGTGTTACAGTGAGGGGTGTGGAGTATATCAGTGTTACAGTGAGGGGTGTGGGGTATATCAGTGTTACAGTGAGTGGTGTGGGGTATATCAGTGTTACAGTGAGGGGTGTGGGGTATATCAGTGTTACAGTGAGGGGTGTGGGGTATATCGGTGTTACAGTGAGGGGTGTGGGGTATATCAGTGTTACAGTGAGTGGTGTGGGGTATATCAGTGTTACAGTGAGGGGTGTGGGGTATATCAGAGTTACAGTGAGGGGTGTGGGGTATATCAGTGTTACAGTGAGGGGTGTGGGGTATATCAGTGTTACAGTGAGGGGTGTGGAGTATATCAGTGTTACAGTGAGGGGTGTGGGGTATATCAGTGTTACAGTGAGGGGTGTGGAGTATATCAGTGTTACAGTGAGGGGTGTAGGGTATATCAGTGTTACAGTGAGGGGTGTGGGGTATATCAGTGTTACAGTGAGGGGTGTGGAGTATATCAGTGTTACAGTGAGGGTTGTGGGGTATATCAGTGTTACAGTGAGGGGTGTGGGGTATATCGGTGTTACAGTGAGGGGTGTGGAGTATATCAGTGTTACAGTGAGGGTTGTGGGGTATATCAGTGTTACAGTGAGGGGTGTCGGGTATATCAGTGTTACAGTGAGGGGTGTCGGGTATATCAGTGTTACAGTGAGGGGTGTGGGGTATATCAGTGTTACAGTGAGGGGTGTGGGGTATATCAGTGTTACAGTGAGGGGTGTGGGGTATATCAGTGTTACAGTGAGGGGTGTGGGGTATATCAGTGTTGCAGTGAGGGGTGTGGGGTATATCAGTGTTACAGTGAGGGGTGTGGGGTATAACAGTGTTACAGTGAGGGGTGTGGGGTATATCAGTGTTACAGTGAGGGGTGTGGGGTATATCAGTGTTACAGTGAGGGGTGTGGGGCATATCAGCGTTACAGTGAGCGGTGTGGGGTATATCAGTGTTACAGTGGGGGGTGTGGGGTATATCAGTGTTACAGTGAGGGGTGTGGGGTATATCAGTGTTACAGTGAGGGGTGTGGGGTATATCAGTGTTACAGTGGGGGGTGTGGGATATATCAGTGTTACAGTGAGGGGTGTGGGGTATATCAGTGTTACAGTGAGGGGTGTGGGGTATATCAGTGTTACAGTGAGGGGTGTGGGGTATATCAGTGTTACAGTGAGGGGTGTGGGGTATATCAGTGTTACAGTGAGGGGTGTGGGGTATATCAGTGTTACAGTGGGGGGTGTGGGGTATATCAGTGTTACAGTGGGGGGTGTGGGGTATATCAGTGTTACAGTGAGGGGTGTGGAATATATCAGTGTTACAGTGAGGGGTGCGGGGTATATCAGTGTTACAGTGAGGGGTGTGGGGTATATCAGTGTTACAGTGAGGGGTGTGGGGTATATCAGTGTTACAGTGAGGGGTGTGGGGTATATCAGTGTTACAGTGAGGGGTGTGGGGTATATCAGTGTTACAGTGAGGGGTGTGGGGTATATCAGTGTTACAGTGAGGGGTGCGGGGTATATCAGTGTTACAGTGAGGGGTGCGGGGTATATCAGTGTTACAGTGAGGGGTGTGGGGTATATCAGTGTTACAGTGAGGAATGTGAGGTATATCAGTGTTACAGTGAGGGGTGTGGGGTATATCAGTGTTACAGAGAGGAATGTGAGGTATATCAGTGTTACAGTGAGGGGTGTGGGGTATATCAGTGTTACAGTGAGGAATGTGAGGTATATCAGTGTTACAGTGAGGGGTGCGGAGTATATCAGTGTTACAGTGAGGGGTGCGGGGTATATCAGTGTTACAGTGAGGGGTGCGGGGTATATCAGTGTTACAGTGAGGGGTGTGGGGTATATCAGTGTTACAGTGAGGAATGTGAGGTATATCAGTGTTACAGTGAGGGGTGTGGGGTATATCAGTGTTACAGTGAGGGGTGTGAGGTATATCAGTGTTACAGTGAGGGGTGTGGGGTATATCAGTGTTACAGTGAGGGGTGCGGGGTATATCAGTGTTACAGTGAGGGGTGCGGGGTATATCAGTGTTACAGTGAGGGGTGTGGGGTATATCAGTGTTACAGTGAGGAATGTGAGGTATATCAGTGTTACAGTGAGGGGTGTGGGGTATATCAGTGTGTTACAGTGGGGGGTGTGGGGTATATCAGTGTTACAGTGAGGGGTGTGGGGTATATCAGTGTTACAGTGAGGGGTGCGGGGTATATCAGTGTTACAGTGAGGGGTGCGGGGTATATCAGTGTGACAGTGAGGGGTGTGGAGTATATCAGTGTTACAGTGAGGGGTGTGGTGTATATCAGTGTGACAGTGAGGGGTGTGGGGTATATCAGTGTTACAGTGAGGGGTGTGGAGTATATCAGTGTTACAGTGAGGGGTGTGGGGTATATCAGTGTGACAGTGAGGGGTGTGGAGTATATCAGTGTTACAGTGAGGGGTGTGGAGTATATCAGTGTTACAGTGAGGGGTGTGGTGTATATCAGTGTGACAGTGAGGGGTGTGGGGTATATCAGTGTTACAGTGAGGGGTGTGGAGTATATCAGTGTTACAGTGAGGGGTGTGGTGTATATCAGTGTGACAGTGAGGGGTGTGGGGTATATCAGTGTTACAGTGAGGGGTGTGGAGTATATCAGTGTTACAGTGAGGGGTGTGGTGTATATCAGTGTGACAGTGAGGGGTGTGGGGTATATCAGTGTTACAGTGAGGGGTGTGGGGTATATCAGTGTTACAGTGAGGGGTGTGGAGTATATCAGTGTTACAGTGAGGGGTGTGGTGTATATCAGTGTGACAGTGAGGGGTGTGGGGTATATCAGTGTTACAGTGAGGGGTGTGGTGTATATCAGTGTTACAGTGAGATGTGTGGGGTATATCAGTGTGTTACAGTGAGGGGTGTGGGGTATATCAGTGTTACAGTGAGGGGTGTGGAGTATATCAGTGTTACAGTGAGGGGTGTGGGGTATATCAGTGTTACAGTGAGGGGTGTGGGGTATATCAGTGTTACAGTGAGGGGTGTGGGGTATATCAGTGTGTTACAGTGGGGGGTGTGGGGTCTCCTTGTAGAAGGGAGATTGTTTCACAGGAGGGAAGGAGCTTTACTGGGAGATGCAGGGAGGGGGATTGGAGGGGGGGGCGGCTTAGGTAATTGAGAGAGAGGAGGGAGGGAGTGAGGGGAGCGGAGGGAGGGAGTGTGTCATGGCGGGTGAGGAGAGCGGGGGAGGGAGTGAAGGAAGGACGGAGTGGGGGAGCGGAGGGAGGCTGCGGATGAGATCGAGTGAGGTGACGAATTGTGTAAGGGAGGTAGGGAGCGGGGGAGGGAGTGGGAAGGGAGGGAGGGAGGGAGCGAGCGGAGGGAGGGAGGGAGGGAGCGAGTGGAGGGAGGGAGGCAGCGAGCGGAGGGAGGTAGCGAGCGGAGGAAGGGAGCGGAGGGAGTGAGGTAGCGAGCGGAGGGAGGGAGGGAGGGAGGTAGCGAGCGGAGGGAGGGAGGGAGCGAGCAGAGGGAGTGAGGTAGCGAGCGGAGGGAGGGAGGCAGCGAGCGGAGGGAGGTAGCGAGCGGAGGAAGGTAGCGAGCGGAGGGAGGGAGGGAGGGACGTAGCGAGCGGAGGGAAGGAGGGAGCGAGCGGAGGGAGGGAGGGAGGGAGCGAGCGGAGGGAGGGAGGGAGGGAGGGAGCGAGCGGAGGGAGTGAGGTAGCGAGCGGAGGGAGAGAGCGAGCGGAGGGAGTGGGGGATGTAGGAAGCGGAGGGAGGGTGCGAGGGAGCGGAGAAGGGAGGGGGCGGGGCCTGCACTGTGAATGCCCGGGTGTGGCAGTGCGACGGGAGTTACGTGTATCGCTGAGTGTCAGCGGGCGGTGTCTGAGCGTTGGTCACTGGTGGTCAGCGGCTGGAGTCTCCGTCCGCACCCCCCCCCCACACCCTCAGGAGTTTACCCCGGGGGTCCCGTCTCCTGTGCCCCCCATCCCCCTCAGGAAGTTACCCCGGGGGTCCCGTCTCCTGTGCCCCCCATCCCCCTCAGGAAGTTACCCCGGGGGTCCCGTCTCCTGTGCCCCCCATCTCCCTCAGGAGTTTACCCCGGGGGTCCCGTCTCCTGGACCCCCGCCAGACGATTTGAAAAGGGCGGCAGCCCGAGCCTTCATGCCGGTTCTGGAGGGGGTGCCGGGCTTGCTGGGGGCTTTCTCCAGCGCACCGCTGCTGCTGCGTCTCACGGGGGTCTCTGGGGCGGAAGGGGCAGCGACTCTGCCGAGGTCCTGGGGGGTCTCGGAGCCCGTCTTGCAGCGCTTGGAAAGCAGGAGCTCGCGGAAGACCGAATCCATGTTCTTCAACATGTCCTGGGAGGAGAGAGCACAGAGACGGCACGTTAAACCAACACAGGTACC
>NC_092008.1:577373-611798 GCF_044704955.1 Pristiophorus japonicus | reverse complement strand
ACCTTTTTCTGTTTCCCCTCAACCTCTCAAACAATTAAGCCCCAGATTCTGAGACCGTCTGATTAGAATTGTACTTTGTAAAAAATAAATTTCCCCCTCCCTTGGCCAGAGTCTCCCACACGCACACACTGCCAAACCTGGAGGGTGTGTGTGTGTGTAAAATAGGAAATGGTTAATTCTCATCAGAGGGTGGGGTGTGGTGCGATTGATCAGGGCACGGAATCCTACGCCTCTTCACTGTCCTCCCTGCTCCAGGTACCGTTTCTCTGTCCTAATTTAACCTTCCCTCAGGTGAATATTTCCTAACGTTGTGGTGTGAGAGAGATGGAACAATGAGCGGAGGATATTTGCGTGGGTGTTTTACTCCCAAATCTCTCCCTCGCTACAAGAATGCTCCTGAAGGAGATTTTTTTGGGGAGGGTGTGTGTGTGTGGGTTTATGATAAGCAATGACTGCACTGGTAAAGGAACCTGCAGAACCCAGCCCTGATATTTCAGTAACCGCAGCCTTTTAAACAAGGCTGCTCAATACAAATGCCTCCCCTGGGCAAAAGGGAATTACAGTCCGCTTTTTAAAAATAATTTTTAATCAAATCTTAAGCACGGTGAATGCTGCTTTTAAGAGAGCTATTGTGCAAATGGTGTTTGCTGAATGAAGAGGACTGAAATCATCTTTAACGTCGGTCTGAATTTTAAAATCTCTTTTTGTGTGTGTGTGTGTGTGTGTGTGTTCCTGTTCTAACATTAGCTTCGATCTTACTGCATGTAATTATGACTACTACTGTCTTAAATTCTGTATCAGTACAGCTCCTTAATTTTAGAATTGACCAGTCAGGGGGTCTGTTACATATATTAGTTTTTTGTTTAAATAAGCGAGAATACTTGTCAATTTAAAAAATATATATATATATGATTCAGTTTCTTTCGTCATCCGAAGCGAATGGTTTTTTTTTGAAGGCAGTCTTTATTCCCAGTCCAGTGACAACTTTCTGCTAGGTTTCGGTATCGTACCACGCCCTGATTTATTGAGGACTCGAAAATACCGGGTGCCTGTTTTTTTTTTTGTTTAAAAAAGGCATTTTTCTTCCGTCGCCAGACGTCAGTCCTCCTGTGCATTTTTGTTCCCCCGCTATGGTTGACAGGGGAGATTTTAGTCTGTTCAAGCGTGCACAAATTGCTCTGTCGGTGTGTGTTAATCGTGGAGAGGTGGAGGGTGGTATGTTCAGGCTGAACGGGAGTGGGTGTGGTGGATGGAAAGCTGTGGTGCAATGTCGGGAACGCGAAGCCGGTTCCGTCCTTTCGCCTGACGAGGACTTTTTCCAATTTGAGTGGGGAAAAAAAACGGGCTATGTTTCAGAACCGAAAAAAAGACTCCCATCTCTACACCGTCTTTCACGACCACCAGACATCTCAAAAGCACTTCACAGCTAACGAAGTACTTTTGGAAATGTAGTCGCTGTTGTAATGTGGGAAACGCAGCAGCCAATTTGTGCACAGCAAGCTCCCACAAACAGCACTGTGATAATGATCCAGATCGTCTGTTTTTTTGTTCTGTTGATTGAGGGATACATTTTAGCCCCAGGACACCGGAGAGAACTCCCATCACCCCGCCCCCCCCCCACCACTCTTCCTCGAAATAGTTCCCTGGTATCCTTTACGTGCCATCTGAGAGGGAAGATGGGACCTCGGTTTAACGTCTCCTCCGAAATACGGCACCTCTGACAGTGCGGCACTCCCTCAGTACCGCCCCTCCGGCAGTGCGGCACTCCCTCAGTACTGCACTGGGAAGTGTCAGCCTAGATTTATGTGCTCAAGTCCCTACACGCCTACCTATCTCTGCAACCCCCTCCAGCCCCTCCCTA
Source organism: Pristiophorus japonicus (assembly GCF_044704955.1). Taxonomy (NCBI): domain Eukaryota; kingdom Metazoa; phylum Chordata; class Chondrichthyes; family Pristiophoridae; genus Pristiophorus; species Pristiophorus japonicus. Next base: position 609,937 of record NC_092008.1, on the reverse strand, counting down.
TCTCTGTAACCCCCTCCAGCCCCTCCCTATCTCTGTAACCCCCTACACCCCTCCCTATCTCTGTAACCTCCTCCAGCCCCTACACCCCTCCCTATCTCTGTAACCACCTCCAGCCCCCACACACCCCTCCCTATCTCTGTAACCTCCTCCAGCCCCTACACCCCTCCCTATCTCTGTAACCTCCTTCAGCCCCTACACCCCTCCCTATCTCTGTAACCTCCTCCAGCCCCTACACCCCTCCCTATCTCTGTAACCTCCTCCAGCCCCTAAACCCCTCCTTATCTCTGTAACCCCCTCCAGCCCCACAACCCCCACCAATCTCTGTAACCCCCTCCAGCCCCTACACCCCTCCCAATCTCTGTAACCCCCTCCAGCCCCTACACCCCTCCCGCCCCTACACCCCTCCCTATCTCTGTAACCTCCTCCAGCCCCTAAACCCCTCCCTATCTCTGTAACCCCCTCCAGGCCCTACACCCCTCCCTATCTCTGTAACCTCCTCCAGCCCCTACATCCCTCCCTATCTCTAACCTCCTCCAGCCACTACACCCATCCCTATTCCTGTAACCTCCTCCAGCCCCTACACCCCTCCCTATCTCTGTAACCCCCACCAATCTCTGTAACCCCCTCCAGCCCCTACACCCCTCCCAATCTCTGTAACCCCCTCCAGCCCCTACACCCCTCCCGCCCCTCACCCCTCCCTATCTCTGTAACCCACTCCAGCCCCTACACCCCTTCCTATCTCTGTAACCTCCTCCAGCCCCTAAACCCCTCCCTATCTCTGTAACCCCCTCCAGCCCCTATACCCCTCCCTATCTCTAATCTCCTCCAGCCACTACACCCATCCCTATTCCTGTAACCTCCTCCAGCCCCTACACCTCTCCCTATCTCTGTAACCCCCTCCAGCCCCTACACCCCCTCCCTATCTCTGTAATCTCCTCCAGCCCCTACACCCCTCCCTATCTCTAACCCCCTCCAGCCCCTACACCCCTCCCTATCTCTGTAATCTCCTCCAGCCCCTACACCCCTCCCTATCTCTGTAATCCCCTCCAGCGCCACAACCCCCCCGAGATGTCTGCGCTCCTCTAATTCTGCCCTCCTGACCATCCCTGTTCCCCTTGGCAGAGGGGTCAACAATCAGGGAGCAGAGATTGAAAGTAATTGGGGGGAGGTTTCGAGGGGGTTTGAGGGGAAATGTCTTCACCCAGAGGGCGGTGGGGGTCTGGGGGGGAACTCGCTGCCTGAAAGGGGGGTAGAGGCAGAAACCCTCACCACATTTTGACGTGCGCTCGAAGTGCTGTAATCCACAGGGCTACGGACCCAGAGCGGGAAAGTGGGATTAGGCCGGGATGGCTCTTGGTCGACCGCGCTGACACGATGTGCCGAAATGGCCTCCTTTTCTGTCGTAACTTTCTCTGATATCTATTTACAGTAAGATGGATGCAGCTCTGTGGACGCACTGTAATCAGAGTAATGAACCGTGCACCGTTTCTTAATTTAAAGTCGTCTTGGCATGAGCCTTAGTTATTTAGCACTGCAATAAAACACACGCTGGTGAGATTTATCTGGAGCGCAGACTGTGGTCTCGCCTGTTCTATAGGTGGTGTGGTGTCTAACCCTCCCTCAGATGATTCCTCCTGATCAGTACTGAGGGAGCGCCGCACTGTCGGAGGGGCGGTACTGAGGGAGCGCCGCACTGTCGGAGGGGCAGTACTGAGGGAGCGCCGCACTGTCGGAGGGGCGGTACTGAGGGAGCGCCGCACTGTCGGAGGGGCGGTACTGAGGGAGCGCCGCACTGTCGGAGGGGCGGTACTGAGGGAGCGCCGCACTGTCGGAGGGGCGGTACTGAGGGAGCGCCGCACTGTCGGAGGGGCGGTACTGAGGGAGCGCCGCACTGTCGGAGGGGCGGTACTGAGGGAGCGCCGCACTGTCGGAGGGGCGGTACTGAGGGAGCGCCGCACTGTCGGAGGGGCGGTACTGAGGGAGCGCCGCACTGTCGGAGGGGCGGTACTGAGGGAGCGGCGCACTGTCGGAGGGGCAGTACTGAGGGAGCGCCGCACTGTCGGAGGGGCGGTACTGAGGGAGCGCCGCACTGTCGGAGGGGCGGTACTGAGGGAGCGCCGCAGTGTCGGAGGGGCGGTACAGAGGGAGCGCTGCACTGTCGGAGGGGCGGTACTGAGGGAGCGCCGCAGTGTCGGAGGGGCGGTACTGAGGGAGCGCCGCACTGTCGGAGGGGCAGTACTGAGGGAGTGCCGCACTGTCGGAGGGGCGGTACTGAGGGAGCCCCGTACTGTCGGAGGGGCCGTCTTTGGGGATGAGACGTTAAACCGAGGCCCCGTCTGCCCTCTCGGGTGGATATAAAAGATGTTGTGGCACTATTTTGAGGAAGGCGGAGGAGGTGGGGGGAGTTCTCCCCAGTGTCCTGGGCCCAATATTTATCCCTCAACATAACAAAAAAACAGGCGATCTGGGCCGTTATCGCATTGGCTGTTTGTGGGAGCTTGCTGTGTGCAAATTGGCTGCCGCTGTGGCCACACTCCAGAAGCACTTCATTCGGCTGTTGGGCGCTTCGAACTGTCGGCAGTCGTGAAAGGCACTATATAAATGAAAGTCTGTCTGTCTTGATGGCGCTGTGTTGCCATGAATCCTGAAGCAAGGAATCCGTGAAGCAAATATACATTACAATCACGGCTAATCTTCTACCTCAACTCCTTCTGGTAAATGGGCACTTGCATTATATCATCCTTGACTTTTACTCTTGGCAGACAGCAGAAATATTCCATCGCCTGAGCCAGGCAAGGCAGACAGTTGCTCGGATTAAGTGAATGATTGCCTGCGCTCTATTGATTCGGTTAATGCAGCAAGGGGTGGGGGGGCAGTGCCTGATAGGCGACCCGCTCCGCTGTGGTGACTTGCTTGCAGGCACGGGCGAATCTCTGGCCAGATGTGACTTCGCTCCTCCCTCAGCCAGCTTTCTCCGCCCTGCCAATCCCGCTGCGGTTAATGTTCCTCGAGTTATCAGGTGAGCGAACTGACGCGGAGACCAGCTTGTGCTGAGACTGAGTGACTGCTCGGCTCACAAGGCGGCTCCCTCAGGCGGGATCGCGGAGGCTGGAGAGGAAGGGACCTCCGCTGGAGAGGAAGGGACCTCCTTAACGTGCCGGTAAGTGCAGACGAGCCGACAACGCAACCGTATTTGACGACAGATTGCCCAGGCTGGCGTCTGTTTTCTTCGGGACAGAGGAGGCCGAGGGGAGACCTGCGTGAGGTGTGAGGGGCCTGGATCGAGTGGATAGGACGGACCTGTTTCCCTGGGCAGAGGGGTCAACAACCAGGGGGCACAGATTGAAAGTAATCCGGGAGGGGATTTGAGGGGAAATGTCTTCACCCAGAGGGCGGTGGGGGTCTGGGGGGGGGGAACTCGCTGCCTGGAAGGGGGGTAGAGGCAGAAACCCTCACCACATTTGGACGTGTGCTCGAAGTGCCGTAACCCACAGGGCTACGGACCCAGAGCGGGAAAGTGGGATTGGGCCGGGATGGCTCTTGGTCGGCCGGCGCAACGCGGACACGATGGGCCGAATGGCCTCCCTCCCGCGCTGTAAACTTCTCTGATTCATGTAGTGTCTTTTAACGTCCCAAGACGTTGTACAGGAGTATTATCATATTTAAAAATTTGACACCGAGCTGCCTAAGAAGAAATTAGCGCGGGCGATCAAAAGCTGGGTCAAAGAGGTCGGTATTAAGGAGCGTCTTGAAGGAGCAGAGAGAGGCGAAGAGGTTTCGGGAGGGAGTTCCAGAGCTTGGGGCCCAGGCAACAGAAGGCACGGCCACCGATGGTGGAGCGATTATAATCAGGGATGGTCAAGAGTGCAGAATTAGAGGAGCGCAGACAATCTCGGAGGGTTGTGGGGCTGAAGGGGGTTACAGCGATAGGGAGGGGTGTAGGGGCTGGAGTGGGGTGCAGGGGGTTACAGAGATAGGGAGGGTGCAGGGGCTGGAGGGGGTTACAGAGATAGGGAGGGGTGCAGGAGCTGGAGGGGGTTACAGAGATAGGGAGGGGTGCAGGGGCTGGAGGAGGTTCAGAGATAGGGAGGGATGTAGGGGCTGGAGGAGGTTACAGACACAGGGAGGGGTGCAGGGGCTGGAGGAGGTTCAGAGATAGGGAGGGATGTAGGGTCTGGAGGGGGTTACAGAGATAGGGAGGGGTGCAGGGGCTGGATGAGGTTCAGAGATAGGGAGGGGGCAAGGGCTGTGCAGTGATTTGAAAACAAGGATGAGACTTTTGAAATCGAGGCGTTGCTTAACCGGGAGCCAATGTAGGTCAGCGAGCACAGGGGGTGATGGGTGAGCGGGACTTGGTGTGAGTTAGGACACGGGGTCAGTGAGCACAGGGGGTGATGGGTGAGCGGGACTGGGTGTGAGTTAGGACACGGGGTCAGTGAGCACAGGGGGTGATGGGTGAGCGGGACTTGGTGTGAGTTAGGACACAGGGTCAGCGAGCACAGGGGGCGATGGGTGAGCGGGACTGGGTGCGAGTTGGGACACGGGGCAGTGAGCACAGGGGGTGATGGGTGAGTGGGACTCGGTGTGAGTTAGGACACGGGGTCAGCGAGCACAGGGGGTGATGGGTGAGTGGGACTGGGTGTGAGTTAGGACACGGGGTCAGTGAGCACAGTGGGTGATGGGTGAGTGGGACTGGGTGCGAGTTAGGACACGGGGTCAGTGAGCACAGTGGGTGATGGGTGAGTGGGACTGGGTGCGAGTTAGGACACGGGGTCAGTGAGCACAGAGGGTGATGGGTGAGCGGGACTGGGTGCGAGTTAGGACACAGGGTCAGTGAGCACAGGGGGTGATGGGTGAGCGGGACTGGGTGCGAGTTAGGACACGGGGTCAGTGAGCACAGGGGGTGATGGGTGAGTGGGACTGGGTGCGAGTTAGGACACGGGGTCAGTGAGCACAGAGGGTGATGGGTGAGCGGGACTCGGTGTGAGTTAGGACACGGGGTCAGTGAGCACAGGGGGTGATGGGTGAGTGGGACTGGGAGCGAGTTGGGACACTGGGTCAGTGAGCACAGGGGGTGATGGGTGAGTGGGACTGGGTGCGAGTTAGGACACGGGGTCAGTGAGCACAGGGGGTGATGGGTGAGTGGGACTGGGTGTGAGTTAGGACACGGGGTCAGTGAGCACAGGGGGTGATGGGTGAGTGGGACTGGGTGTGAGTTAGGACACAGGGTCAGTGAGCACAGGGGGTGATGGGTGAGTGGGACTGGGTGTGAGTTAGGACACGGGGTCAGTGAGCACAGGGGGTGATGGGTGAGTGGGACTGGGTGTGAGTTAGGACACAGGGTCAGTGAGCACAGGGGGTGATGGGTGAGTGGGACTGGGTGTGAGTTAGGACACGGGGTCAGTGAGCACAGGGGGTGATGGGTGAGCGGGACTGGGTGTGAGTTAGGACACGGGGTCAGTGAGCACAGGGGGTGATGGGTGAGTGGGACTGGGTGTGAGTTAGGACACGGGGTCAGTGAGCACAGGGGGTGATGGGTGAGTGGGACTGGGTGTGAGTTAGGACACGGGGTCAGTGAGCACAGGGGGTGATGGGTGAGTGGGACTGGGTGTGAGTTAGGACACGGGGTCAGTGAGCACAGGGGGTGATGGGTGAGCGGGACTGGGTGTGAGTTAGGACACGGGGTCAGTGAGCACAGGGGGTGATGGGTGAGCGGGACTCGGTGCGAGTTGGGACACGGGGCAGCCGAGTTTTGGATCACCTCTAGTTTACATAGAAAGGAAGAGTTTGATTTTTTTTTTAAAGCGCCTTTCACGACTGCCGGCTTTTTTGGGGCCCGACTATCGGCGGGACGGTCAATTTTGCGCCGGGAAATGGTTTGCGTCTGCAGCCGTAACATTCCTCAGCCGAGGCCCCTGAGTGTGGGGCAGGGCGGAGCGCCAAGGGGGGGCGTTCCCACACCCCCCTCGGGGGCGCTTGGCCCGGCTGAGCAACTGAGGGTCCCTGGCTAAAGAGCTGACTTCGCAGCGTCCAAAATCTACCGCACAAAGACATTTCCAACACCTTGGTCGCCCCACGTCAAGATTAATCGCAAAAGAAAACAAAAACCCGGCCGTTCCCTCCCTCCCTCGTCCGGCCGTTCCCTCCCTCCCTCGCCCGGCCGTTCCCTCCCTCCCTCGTCCGGCCGTTCCCTCCCTCCCTCGCCCGGCCGTTCCCCCCCTCCCCCCCTCGTGCAGTCGTTGTGCATGAAACACAAAAAGTTAGTATGCAGGTACAGCAAGTGATCAGGAAGGCCAATGGTATCTTGGCCTTTATTGCAAAGGGGATGGAGTATAAAAGCAGGGAAGTCTTGCTCCAGTTATACAGGGTATTGGTGAGGCCACACCTGGAGTACTGCGTGCAGTTCTGGTCTCCGTATTTAAGGAGGGATACACTTGCTTTGGAGGCAGTTCAGAGAAGGTTCACTCGGTTGATTCCGGGGATGAGGGGGTTGACTTATGAGGAAAGGTTGAGGAGGTTGGGCCTCTACTCATTGGAGTTCAGAAGAATGAGAGGTGATCTTATCGAAAGGTATCAGATTATGAGGGGGCTCGACAAGGTGGATGCAGAGAGGATGTTCCCACTGATGGGGGAGACTAGAACTAGGGGGCATGGTCTTAGAATAAGGGGCCGCCCATTTAAAACTGAGATGAGGAGGAATTTCTTCTCTCAGAGGGTTGTAAATCTGTGGAATTCGCTGCCTCAGAGAGCTGTGGAAGCCGGGACATTGAATATATTTAAGACCGAGATAGACAGTTTCTTAACCGATAAGGGGGCGGGCAGGGAAGTGGAGCTGAGTCCATGATCGGATCAGCCATGGCCGTATTAAATGGCGGAGCAGGGCTCGAGGGGCCGAATGGCCGACTCCTGCTCCTATTTCTGATGTTCCCTCCCTCGCGGCAGGCGTTCCTTCCCTCGCCGCTGCCGGGACAGATCTGACCGCCTGTTTTTATTGTCAGCCGGTCCCGCTACACGAGACGGCGGGGTCTGCGCGAAGCTGTTGAAAGCGGGCCAGCGTTACACACCGGCGCGGCACTCCCAAGCAGCGCTGGGCAGATCGATCCCCCCCCCCCCCCCCCCCCACACAAAACTGGCTACCAGAATTCACCCGCGGGGTGGAACGTATTTGTGTGCTCGCCTTCACCCCCTCTCCCGGGCACCAGTTGTGTTGTAAGCCCAATGGAAATCCAGTCGTGAGTGCTTTCTGCGGTCTATCAGTTAATCTGTCATTTCATGCCATTTAAACCGATTAACGATGGACAGTGATTGACCCACTGAATGGAAGGTGCGCAGTTGGTCTCCCGGCAACCCAGGGTCTTTTACAGCTTCACCCGCCCCTCAGGAAGCATTAATTTTCATTGATTATTGATTGCAGTGAATTGAAAACCATTTCATTGTCGCAGGTTATTGTTCTGAGCATGGCTGTTGGGGGTGCGCGTGTGTGTGCAGGAGAGACTGTACAACAATACTGAACGATCACAGTGTCAATCGTGGCTCAGTGGGCAGCACACTCGCCCCTGAGTCGGCAGATTGAGGATTCAAGTCCCACTCGAGCGCACAAATCTAGGCTGACACTCCCAGTGCAGTGGTGTGGGAGTGTCGTTCTGTGCTGTCGGAGGGGCGGTACTGAGGGAGTGCCGCACTGCGCTGTCGGAGGGGCGGTACTGAGGGAGCGTCGTACTGCGCTGTCGGAAGGCCGGTACTGAGGGAGCGTCGTACCGCGCTGTCGGAAGGGCGGTACTTAGGGAGCGCCATACCGCACTGTCGGAGGGGCGGTACTGAGGGAGCGCCGCACTGTCGGAGGGGCGGTACTGAGGGAGCGCCACACTGTCGGAGGGGCGGTACTGAGTGAGCGCCACACTGTCGGAGGGGCGGTACTGAGGGAGTGCTGCACTGTTGGAATGGCGGTACTGAGGGAGTGCAGCACTGTCGGAGGGGCGGTACTGAGGGAGTGCCGCACTGTCGGAGGGGCGGTACTGAGGGAGTGCTGCACTGTCGGAATGGCGGTACTGAGGGAGCGCCGCACTGTCGGAGGGGCGGTACTGAGGGAGTGCCGCACTGTCGGAGGGGCGGTACTGAGGGAGTGCCGCACTGTCGGAGGGGCGGTACTGAGGGAGTGCCGCACTGTCGGAGGGGTAGTATAACCTTCCTTCGGTAAGGAGGCCAAAACTGCAGGACAGATGCACCAATGTCAGTGTTCTCGCTCAGGCCTACATCCCCAGCATCGAAGTATTAACCACATTCCATCAGCTCCGCTGGGCGGGCCACATCGTCCACATGTCCGATACTAGACTCCCAAAATAAGCGCTCTACTCTGAGTTCCGACACGGCAAGCGAGCCAAAGGTGGGCAGAGGAATCGCTTCAAAGGACATCCTCAAAGCCTCCTTGGGGGGGAAAAAGTGCAACATCCCCACCGACATCTGGGGAATCTCCGGCCCAAAGACCAGCTCAAAGTGGAGGAGGAGTGACCGGGGAGGCGCCGAACGCCTCGAGTCGCCTCGCCGGGAGCAGGCGGAAGCCAAGCGCAGACAGCGGAAGGAGAGCACGGCAAACCCAGGCCCTCCCCCCCACCCACCCGTCCCTCCGACCACCATCAGCCCCAGACACCGCCTGTGACGGGGACGGTCGGTCCCGCATTGAGCTCATCAGTCAGCTGAGAACTGGTGTTAGTGTGGGAGCAGGTCATCCTGGACCCCGAGGGGGAAAGCCCGAGGAGAAGACGAAGACACAATACTCCAGGTGTGGTCTCACCAAGGCCCTATATAACCGCAGTAAGAACGTCTTTACTCTTGTTCTCGAATTCTCTTGTAGTAAAGGCCAACGTACCATTTGCTTTCCAAATTGCTTGCTGGAGGTACTGGAATGCACCCAGCACCTGTGGCACTCTTCGTCAGGCCTTCAGGAGAGAAGATTAGGACTGCAACACTGGTCTGTAAAGGCGAGGAAAAGATTGGCTAAATCCCTGAAGAGCCAGCACTGTGGCTGTGGCGGAGTGAATTATCGCCCCTTCGCATAAATTTGCACAGACTTAAATCCCAGATTACTCAACGTCCTTTCGCGATTCTTTCTCCAGGAATCAGGAGAAGATTTAACAAAAAAAAAATTCAATTTCTCAAATAGTGTAATCCGGGTAAGATATCTCTCCTTTCTCCCTGTCTCCCCTCGGTCTGATTCTCAGCTGCGCGCTCGCTCAACAGCTCAGGTGACACGTTCAGTTACGCTGTTCAGCAAACCGACCAACATCAGTTGTCAAGTTGCCAGCCACCGTCTCTGACCTTGTGTCTGACCTCCTTTGTCGAGTGCGCCCCTCAATTCCCCCCCCCCCACCTTTCTGATCCTGCGGTGCCCTCCTTGTCCGGCTAGCCTGCCGTTCAAGCTATTGGGAAAAACCCACTCACCCCTGAGTTTCTGTCTGCTGAGTGACCTCCGTGGCGTGGAGAGAGACTGGAGCAGTTGGGGTTGTTCTCCTTGGAGCAGAGAAGGTTGAGAGGAAGATTGACTAGAATGGCCCCCGGGATGAGGGACTTAATAGAAACACAGAAAATAGGTGCAGGAGTAGGCCATTCGGCCCTTCGAGCCTGCACCACCATTCAATATGATCATGGCTGATCATGCAACTTCAGTACCCCTTTCCTGCTTTCTCTCCATACCCCTTGATCCCTTTAGCCATAAGGGCCACATCTAACTCCCTTTTGAATATATCCAACGAACTGGCCTCAACAACTCTCTGTGGTAGAGAATTCCACAGGTTCACAATTCTCTGGGTGAAGATGTTTCTCCTCATCTCGGTCCTAAATGGCTTACCCCTTATCCTTAGACTGTGACCCCTGGTTCTGGACTTCCCCAACATCGGGAACATTCTTCCTGCATCTAACCTGTCCAATCCCGTCAGAATTTTATATGTTTCTATGAGATCCCCTCTCATTCTTCTAAATTCCAGTGAATATAAGCCCAGTCGATCCAGTCTTTCTTCATATGTCAGACCTGCCATCCCAGGAATCAGTCTGGTGAACCTTCGCTGCACTCCCTCAATAGCAAGAATGTCCTTCCTCAGATTAGGAGACCAAAACTATACACAATATTCAAGATGTAGTCTCACCAAGGCCCTGTACAACTGCAGTAAGACCTCCCTGCTCCTATACTCAAATCCTCTCGCTATGAAGGCCAACATACCATTTGCCTTCTTCACCGCCTGCTGTACCTGCATGGCAACTTTCAATGACTGATGTACCATGACACCCAGGTCTCGTTACACCTCCCCTTTTCCTAATCTGTCACCATTCAGATAATAGTCTGTCTTCCTGTTTTTGCCACCAAAGTGGATAACTTCACATTTATCCACATTATACTGCATCTGCCATGCATTTGCCCACTCACCTAACCTGTCCAAGTCACCCTGCAGCCTCTTAGCATCCTCCTCGCAGCTCACACCGCCACCCAGCTTAGTGTCATCTGCAAACTTGGAGATATTACACTCAATTCCTTCATCTAAATCATTAATGTATATTGTAAATAGCTGGGGTCCCAGAACTGAGCCCTGCGGCACCCCACTAGTCACTGCCTGCCATTCTGAAAAGGACCTGTTTATTCCTACTCTCTGCTTCCTGTCTGCCAACCAGTTCTCTATCCATGTCATTACATTACCCCCAATACTATGTGCTTTAGTTTTGCACACCAATCTCTTGTGTGGGACCTTTTGAAAGTCCAAATACACCACATCCACTGGTTCTCCCTTGTCCACTCTACTAGTTACATCCTCAAAAAACTCCAGAAGATTTGTCAAGCATGATTTCCCTTTCATAAATCCATGCTGACTTGGACCGATTCTGTCATTGCTTTTCAAATGCCCTGCTATTTCATCTTTAATAATTGATTCCAGCATTTTCCCCACCACCGATGTCGGGCTAACCGGTCTATAACTCCCTGTTTTCTCTCTCCTTTTTTAAAACACGGAGAGACTGGAGGAGCCAGGGATGTTCTCCTTGGAGCAGAGAAGGTTAAGGGGAGATTGAATCGAGGGGTTCGAACTGATGAAGGGTTTTGATCGAGTGGATCGGGAGAACCTGTTCCCCGGGAGCAGGAGGGTGGCTAACCAGAGGGACACAGATTGCCGATAATCGGCGATGGAACCAGAGGGGGAGATGGGGAGAATGTGTTTACGCAGCGAGGTGTTGTGATCGGGAACGCGCTGCCTGAAAGCTCGGTGGGAGCAGATTCAATAGTAACTTTCAAACCGGGAATTGGATAAATACCTGAAGGGGGAAAATGTGCCGGGCTGTGGGGAAAGGGCAGGGGGGAGTGTGGGACTGATTGGGTCACTCTGTCACAGAGCCGGCACAGCACGGGCTCCATGGGCCCAATGGGATCCTCCTGTGCGGTGTGGTTCTATGACTAATCAGTTTAACTTCAAAATATTAATCTAATTGCAACGCAAGATTTTTTCTGACCGCGAATCCCTGTTGAAATGTTAATCAGCCTAATTTATTTTGTTGCGTGAATCTTAGCTTAACTCTAACAGCAATCTGAAGATTCCTTCAAATGTAAATCTTTGCATTTAAAAAAAATACTTGCATTTATATAGCGCCTTTCGTGACCGCCGGACATCGCGGCCAGTGAAGTACTTTTGGAGTGCGCTCACTGTTGTAATGTGGGAAACACCAATATGCGCACAGCAAGCTCCCACACACAGCAATGTGATAATGACCCAGATCGTCTGTTTTAGTAATGTTGGTTGAGGGATAAATATTGGCCCCAGGACACCCGAGGAGAACTCCCCCTGTTCTTTGAAATAGTGCCGTGGGATCTCTTTTGGGTAAGTGATTCTCTATTTGATCACCTACGTAGGTGCGGGGCGTTTACGTGAATATGATGTTCATTCTGCCAAGTGCTGAATTGAACTATAATGCAAGAGGATTGGAGTATGAGTGAAGACGACTTACTACAACTATACAGGGCCCTGGTGAGACCACACCTGGAGTATTTGTGCACTGTTCTGGTCTCCTTATCTAAGGAAGGATATACTTGCCATTGAGGGAGTGACAACGAAGGTTCACCAGACTGATTCCCGGGATGGGGGGATTGTCCTATGAGGAGAGAGATTGAGCAGACTGGGCCGACACTCTCTGGAGTTTAGAAGAATGGGAGGTGATCTCACTGAAACGTGTCGGATTGTGAGGGGGATTGACGGGTAGATGCAGGGAGGGTGTTTCCCCCCCGGGGCTGGGGAGTCTAGAACCAGGGGTCACACAGTCTCAGGATAAGGGCTCGGCCATTTAGGACTGAGATGAGGAGGAATTTCTTCACTCGGAGGGAGGTGAATCTTTGGAACTCTCTGCCCCAGAGGGCTGTGGAGGCTCAGTCATTGAGTATATTCAAGGCTGAGAGCGGTAGACTTTTGGACTCGAGGGGAATCGAGGGATCGGGCGGGAAAGTGGAGTTGAGGTCGGTGATCAGCCGGGATGTGATTGGATGGCGGAGCGGGCTCGAGGGGCCGAATGGCCGACTCCTGCTCCTGTTTCTTGTGTTCGTGTGGTGCTCCTCCTCTGCGAAGCCTTGGTACTGAGCCATGAACAGACGGCGCACCCCATATGTGTGGACTGCTGGAATCCAAGCGGGGGGGACAGTATTGGCTTGTAAACCCCAGACCTCCACTGTGAAGCAACCATCTCAATGCCTACACTGTTGGCGATGCTTCAGCCAAACTCAATGATCTCTTATTCTCTCCCAGCAAAGCGCAAAGCCTTTTATGAATTAATGTGCTGAGCCGCCTGCCAAATCCATGCTGGATTGGACTCCGTATGGACTCTGCTGGCTGAGCACGTTTGATGATATAGATTCTCTGTGTCTCTCGTCTCGCTCTCCCTGCCCCTCGTCCAGACTCTCCACTCCATTTGTGCCTTTCACTTTCCGATCGATACCTTTCCCCCCCCCCCGTGTCTTCGAAGGAGCCCTTGCCTCCTTTCATTTGCCAAGGCTCTTGCCAACAGAGCCATTTGATGCCGCTAACGCAACCACTTGTAAACCCCAAAGATGTGCCGTGGGCAGAACATGACTTCCGACTCAAGGGAGGCACTTCAAATAACTCTCTCGCATCTGGGCAGAATACATCAAGCAAAGGCTGCTGTAATAACTCGCATTCCTTGGATAGAATCCAAGCCATCCACTGGTTGATCCGGAAGATCCTGCATCCGTGTTCTCTCTCAGGCCAACATAGAAACATAGAAAATAGGTGCAGGAGCAGGCCATTCGGCCCTTCGAGCCTGCACCACCATTCAATATGATCATGGCTGATCATTCCCTCAGTACCCCATTCCTGCTTCCTCTCCATACCCCCTGATCCCTTTAGCCGTAAGGGCCACATCTAACTCCCTTTTGAATATATCTAACGAACTGGCCTCCAACAACTCTCTGTGGTAGAGAATTCCACAGGTTCACAACTCTCTGGGTGAAGAAGTTTCTCCTCATCTCGGTCCTAAATGGCTTATCCCTTATCCTCAGACTGTGTCCCCTGGTTCTGGACTTCCCCAACATCGGGAACATTCTTCCTGCATCTAACCTGTCCAGTCCCGTCAGAATTGTATATGTTTCTATGAGATCCCCTCTCATTCTTCTAAACTCCAGTGAATATAAGCCTAGTCGATCCAGTCTTCCTTCATATGTCAGTCCATCCCCAGCATCGAAGCACTGACCACACTCGATCAGCTCCGCTGGGCAGGGCCACATTGTCCACACGCCCGACACGGGACCCCCAAAGCAAGCGCTCTACTCGGAACACGGCAAGCGAGCCAAAGGTGGGCAGAGGAATCGCTTCAAAGGACACCCTCAAAGCCTCCTTGGGGGGGGGGGGGGGGGAAAGTGCAACATCCCCACCGACATCTGGGGAATCCCCGGCCCAAAGACCAGCTCAAAGAGGAGGAGGAGTGACCGGGAAGGTGCCGAACACCTCGAGTCGCCTCGCCGGGAGCAGGCGGAAGCCAAGCGCAGACAGCGGAAGGAGAGCACGGCAAACCCAGGCCCCCCCTCCACCCACCCGTCCCTCCGACCACCGTCTGCCCCAGACACCGCCTGTGACAGGGACAGTCGGTCCCGCATTGAGCTCATCAGTCAGCTGAGAACTGGTGTTAGTGTGGGAGCTGGTCATCCTGGACCCCGAGGGGCTGGATCAGAGAGGGAATCTTTCTTTTGCCTTCAGTGTCTCTTTCTGTCGCAGTTTGTCTTTTCTCTATCCTTCATTTCATACTGTGGTCCACACTCATCTCCATTCTCTTCTAGTGTTGCTTCTAGGAACACAGGAACAGGAGGAGGCCGTTCAGCCCCTCGAGCCTGTTACATTAGCAACAGGAGGAGGCCGTTCAGCCCCTCGAGCCTGTTACATTAGGGACAGGAGGAGGCCGTTCAGCCCCTCGAGCCTGTTACATTAGGGACAGGAGGAGGCCGTTCAGCCCCTCAAGCCTGTTACATTAGGAACAGGAGGAGGCCGTTCAGCCCCTCGAGCCTGTTACATTAGGGACAGGAGGAGGCCGTTCAGCCCCTCGAGCCTGTTACATTAGGGACAGGAGGAGGCCGTTCAGCCCCTCGAGCCTGTTACATAGGGACAGGAGGAGGCCGTTCAGCCCCTCGAGCCTGTTACATTAGGGACAGGAGGAGGCCGTTCAGCCCCTCGAGCCTGTTACATTAGGGACAGGAGGAGGCCGTTCAGCCCCTCGAGCCTGTTACATTAGGGACAGGAGGAGGCCGTTCAGCCCCTCGAGCCTGTTACATTAGGGACAGGAGGAGGCCGTTCAGCCCCTCGAGCCTGTTACATTAGGGACAGGAGGAGGCCGTTCAGCCCCTCGAGCCTGTTACATTAGGGACAGGAGGAGGCCGTTCAGCCCCTCGAGCCTGTTACATTAGGGACAGGAGGAGGCCGTTCAGCCCCTCGAGCCTGTTACATTAGGGACAGGAGGAGGCCGTTCAGCCCCTCGAGCCTGTTACATTAGGAACAGGAGGAGGCCGCTCAGCCCCTCGAGCCTGTTACATTAGGAACAGGAGGAGGCCGTTCAGCCCCTCGAGCCTGTTACATTAGGGACAGGAGGAGGCCGTTCAGCCCCTCGAGCCTGTTACATAGGGACAGGAGGAGGCCGTTCAGCCCCTCGAGCCTGTTACATTAGGGACAGGAGGAGGCCGTTCAGCCCCTCGATGTTCCGCCATTCAATGAGATCACGGCTGTCCTGCGATCTAACTCCATTTAACTGCCTATGGCCTATATCCCTTAATACCTTTGGTTAACAGAAAGCGATCAATCTCCGATTTAAAATGAGCAATTGACCCCCAGTATCGATTGCCGTTTGGGGAAGAGAGTTCCAAATGTCTACCACCCTGTGTGTGTGGAAGTGTTTCCTAATTTCACTCCTGAAAGGTCTGGCTCTAATTTTTAGACTCTGTCCCCTAGTCCTAGAATCCCCAACCCGTGTAAATTATACATCTCTCTCTACCCTATCCGCTTTCCTTAAAATCTTGAAAACTTCTATCAAATTAAATTAACCTTCTAAATTCCAGGGAACATAACCTTAGTTTGTGTAATCTCTCTGTGTAATTTACCCCTTGGGGTCCAGGTATCGTTCTGGTGAACCTATGCTCCTCTCTCCGAGGCCAGTATATCCTCCCTAAGGTGTGGGGCCCAGAACTGCTCCCAGTGCTCCAGGTGTGGTCTAACCAGGGCTTTGTACAGCTGCAGCATAACCTCGAGCCCCTTGTGTCCTAGTCCGCTGGATATAAAGGCCAGCGTCCCATGAGCCTTTTCCCTTACTTTCTGTATCTGTTCATGATATTTTAGTGATCCATATACCAGGAGCCCCAAAGTCTATTTGGACCTCCGCTATTTTTTAGCTTTTCATCATTTAGAAAGTATCCTGTTCGAGCATAAAAACATCAGAAACAGGAGCAGGAGTCGGCCATTCGGCCCCTTGAGCCTGCTCCGCCATTCAATAAGATCGCGGCTGATCCGATCTTGGGCTCAGCTCCACTTCCCCGCCCGCCCCTTCACTCCCTTATTGCTCAAAAATCTGTCTTATCTCCAACTTAAATATATTCAGTGACCCAGCCCCCACAGCTCTCTGGGGCAGAGAATTCCACAGATTCACCAGAAGAAATTCCTCCTCATCTCGGTCCTAAATGGGCGGCCCCTTATTCTGAGACTATGTGCCCCCCTAGTTCTAGATTCCCCCACGAGGGGGAAACATCCTCTCTGTATCCACCCTGTCCAGCCCCCTCAGAATCTGATACGTTTCAATAAGATCACCTCTCATTCTTCTAAACTCCAATGGGTACAGGCTCAACCTTTCCTCATAAGTCAACCCCCTCATCCCCGGAATCGACCGAGTGAACCTTCTCTGAGCTGCCTCCAAAGCAAGTATATCCCTCCTTAAATACGGAGACCAGAACTGTACGCAGTACTCCAGGTGTGGCCTCACCAATACCTTGTACACTTGTAGCAGGACTCCCCTACTTTGAGGGAAGCGCGACATCATCATCCTCGATTCCGAGGGACTGCCTTTGAAGACTTGCTTCCACTCTAAAAATGAGTCCTTGGGCGGCTGAGTAACCCACTTGATTGCTGCAATCATGCCCCCTTGGATTTATTGAAACTTAAACCGGGTGTCACCTGCAGGTCTGCTGTGTTAACTGTACCTGTACAATAGGTACAGCAGGAGCGACGAGGTCGGGGCGAAGGAGCGGCGAGAGGTCATAGAGGGACGTGATCGGGGCCCGGGAGAGGCGAGAGTTCGGGGCCCAGGAGAAGCCGAGGGCCCGGGGGGCAGCAGGGGCCCTGCCCACACTGTGCGATATGTTGCGCGCACTGGGCCCGTGCAGCAGAGCTGGTCTCCAGACGTCCTGGTTAACCCTTGCCCCTGGACCCAGACCTCGCTCTGTCGAGCCCCGTGTGGTGGCTGGTGTACAACGGTCACCCCACGTTAAAACAATCCACCCACAGGAACGTTCCACCCTTCAGGATGTAGTTCGGGATCCGGAATATCGGGTCCTTCATTGAAACACCTGTGAACTTTTTGACGTGGAAACAAGTCATCCTCGAATCGAGGGACTGCCGATGATGTGGAACGAGAGAGGGACCATTGTACTGGGATTTGCCTATCTGCTCCTGTGTAGACATGTCCCAGAAGGATTTACATAAAGGCTGCAGTTGACTGACCTGGGGTCGGTCACCTCCTGATCGGTTCCACGTGCAAGGTGTGATATACTAGTGCAAAACTCGTGCATTTACCAGGCAGGTTAAATGGGCGCAATTCAGAAAAGATGTGCGCTTATAATACCGCTGGAGCCCTGAACTAGGACGTCTTGCTCCGAATTCACTCCCGGTTCACGTACGAACCCCACTTGCACTGAGCCCACCGCCCCAGGGTTAGGAACAGGATGTCTCCGCAAATCCCCCGGGAGGACAGACGCACCAACGTTAGCGTCCTCGACCAGGCCCAACATCCCCAGCATCGAAGCACTGACCACACTCGACCAGCTCCGCTGGGCAGGGCCACATTGTCCACATGTCCCCCCGACACGAGATACCCAAAGCAAGCGCTCTACTCGGAACTCCTTCACGGGCAAACGAGCCAAAGGTGGGCAGAGGAAACGTTACAAGGGACCACCCTCAAAGCCTCCCCTGATAAAGTGCAACATCCCCACCGACACCTGGGAGTCCCTGGGCCCAAAGACCAGTCCGCCCTGAGTGGAGGGAGTGCATCCGGGAGGGCGCTGTGCACCTCGAGTCTCGTCGCCGAGAGCGTGCAGAAACCAAGCGCAGGCAGCGGAAGGAGCGTGCGGCAAACCAGTCCCGCCCTCCCCTTCCCTCAACCACTGTCTGTCCCGCCTGTGACAGGGACTGTGGCTCCCGTATTGGACTGTTCAGCCACCTAAGGACTCACTGTTAGAGTGGAGGCAAGTCTTCCTCGATTCCGAGGGACTGCCTCTGATGATGAGGAACAGGAAGAAACCATTCAGCCCCTCAAACTTGGTCCACCGTTCAGCAAGACTGATTCCCAATCTGTATCACCAGCCCATTTACCCACCTTCGTTCCACAACCCTTCATACCTTTGCCGAACAAAATCAGAGAACGGTTACAGCACAGAAGGAGGCCTTTCGGCCCGTCGAGCCTGTGCCGGCTCTCTGCAAGAGCACCTCAGCCAGCCCCACTGCCCCCGCCCTTTCCCCAGAACCCTGCACATTTTCCCCTTGAGATATTTATCCAGCTCCCTTTTGAAAGCCACGACTGAGTCTGCCTCCACCACCCTCTCAGGCAGCACATTCCAGATCCTCACCACTCGCTGCGGAAAAAAGGCTTTCCTCATGTTGGCCTTTCTGCCGATCTCGATAAATCCGTGTATCTGGTGGAACAGTTTCTCTCGACCTACTCTGTCCACACCCCCATTCTCATTCTTCTAAACTCTAGAGAGTACAGGCCCATTCTACACAATCACTCGTCATAAGACAGTCTTCTCATCCCAGGAATCAATCTAGTGAACCTTCGTTGTACCGCCGCCAAGGCAAGTGTATCCTTCCTTCGATAAGGAGACCAGAGCTGTGCACAGTACCCCCGCCGTGGTCTCACCAAGGTCCTGTACAGTTGTAGCAAGACTTCCTCACTACTTTGATATAGTGGCCCCGGGATCTTTCACCCGAGAGGGCAGACGGGGCCTCGGTTTAACGTCTCATCCAAAAGACAGCACCTCCGACCGTGGGGCGCTCCCTCAGTACCGCCCCTCCGACAGTGCGGGGCTCCCTCAGTACCGCCCCTCCGACAGTGCGGGGCTCCCTCAGTACCACCCCTCCGACAGTGCGGCACTCCCTCTGTACTGCCCCTCCGACAGTGCGGCGCTCCCTCAGTACCGCCCCTCCGACAGTGCGGCGCTCCCTCAGTACTGCCCCTCCGACAGTGTGTCACTCCCTCAGTACTGCCCCTCCAACAGTGCGGAGCTCCCTCAGTACTGCCCCTCCGACAGTGCGGAGCTCCCTCAGTACTGCCCCTCCGAAAGTGCGGCGCTCCCTCAGTACCGCCCCTCCGACAGTGCGCGCTCCCTCAGTACCGCCCCTCCGACAGTGCGGGGCTCCCTCAGTACCGCCCCTCCGACAGTGCGCGCTCCCTCAGTACCGCCCCTCCGACAGTGCAGTACGGCGCTCCCTCAGCACCGCCCCTCCGACAGTGCGGGGCTCCCTCAGTACTGTCCCTCCGACAGTGCGGCGCTCCCTCAGTACTGTCCCTCCGACAGTGCCGCGCTCCCTCAGTACTGCCCCTCCGACAGTGCGGCGCTCCCTCAGTACCGCCCCTCCGACAGTGCGGCGCTGCCTCAGTACTGTCCCTCCGACAGTGCGGTGCTCCCTCAGTACCGCCCCTCCGACAGTGCGGCGCTCCCTCAGTACTGCCCCTCCGACAGTGCGGCGCTCCCTCAGTACTGTCCCTCCGACAGTGCGGCGCTCCCTCAGTACTGTCCCTCCGACAGTGCCGCGCTCCCTCAGTACTGCCCCTCCGACAGTGCGGGGCTCCCTCAGTACCGCCTCTCCGACAGTGCGGCGCTCCCTCAGTCCTGCCTCTCCGACAGTGCGGCGCTCCCTCAGTACCGCCCCTCCGACAGTGCGGGGCTCCCTCAGTACCGCCCCTCCGACAGTGCAGTACGGCGCTCCCTCAGCACCGCCCCTCCGACAGTGCGGCACTCCCTCAGTACCGCCCCTCCGACAGTGCGGCACTCCCTCAGTACCGCCCCTCCGACAGTGCGGCGCCCCCTCAGTACTGCCCCTCCGACAGTGCGGGGCTCCCTCAGTACTGCACTGGGAATGTCAGCCTAGATTTCTTTGTGTTCCAGTTCCTGGAGGGCGACAACCTTCTGCCTCTGAGGCGAGAGTGCTACTCACTGATCCACCGCTGACACAACAACGCTGCTCTCTGTCCCGTATCCTCGCATCAAACCACTGCAGCGCTCATTAAACCATCACCCGAAATCCGAAACGAGACTCTAACTCTCGCTGATGGGAAATTGAGCAACTGCTCGTGAAAACTGAGCTGTAAGCCTCCTGATTAACTCATCAAACGTCAAGCCTTGAGAAGGGGCTGGCAGCTGTCTCGTTGTATCTGCAACATCAGAGTGGTGTTGGGCACTGAAATGCTCGCCTGTGAGGCGTTATTCTGGGAGAAGCCAGCCTGAAACACCGGCTGACTCCTGTGACACAAGCGATTGAACGCAGCAGGCCGGGTGTGCATTGTCTCTGACATCTGGAGAGGCTGGCAAACCCGACGCGAGACATCTGCACAAAAGCTGGGAAAGTGAGAGGTTATCCACTTCAGTAGCAAAAATAAAAAAGCGAATTATTATTTAAATGGGGTTACAAAATGTCGGGCAGCTTGGGGTTCCTCGTGCATGAAACACAAAAAGTTTAGTGTGCAGGTACAGCAAGTGATCAGGAGGGCACATGGGATGCTGGCCTTTATTGCAAGGGGGATGGAGTATAAAAGCAGAGCAGTCCTGCTGCAACTGTACAGGGTATTGGTGAGGCCACACCTGGAGTACTGCGTGCAGTTCTAGTCTCTGTATTTAAGGATGGATATACTTGCTTTGGAGGCAGTTCAGAGAAGGTTCACTCGGTTGATTCCGGGGATGAGGGGGTTGCCTTATGAGGAAAGGTTGAGCAGGTTGGGCCCTGTACCCATTGGAGTTTAGAAGAATGAGAGGTGATCTTATTGAAAGGTATCAGATTCTGAGGGGGCTGGACAGGGTGGATGCAGAGAGGATGTTTCCCCCTTGTGGGGGAATCTAGAACTAGGGGGCACATAGTCTCAGAATAAGGGGGTTGCCCATTTAGGACGGAGATGAGGAGGAATTTCTTCTGGTGAATCTGTGGAATTCTCTGCCCCAGAGAGCTGTGGGGGCTGGGTCATTGAATATATTTAAGGTGGAGATAGACAGATTTTTGAGCGATAAGGGAGTGAAGGGGCGGGCGGGGAAGTGGAGCTGAGCCCAAGATCAGATCAGCCGCGATCTGATTGAATGGCGGAGCGGGCTCGAGGGGCCGAATGGCCGACTCCTGCTCCTGTTTCTTGTGTTCTTGTGGCCGAGGACCAGAGGACACAGATTTAAGGCGATTGGCAGAAGGCGAGATGGGGAAAAAAACGTTTTTCCGCAGCGAGTGTTTGGGATCTGGAATGCGCTGCCTGAGGGAGAGCGGTGGAGGGAGACTCTATCGTGGCTTTCAAAAGGGAGTTGGAAAGTGCTTGGAGGAAAACATTTGTCGGGCTACGGGGAAAGGGCAGGGAAGTGGGACTGGCTGAAGGGCTCTTGAGCTGGCCTGGACACAAGGAGCCGAATGACCGCCTCTTGTGCTGCATCCATTCCTTGATTCTAAATCCAATGGGGAATTCGGGAGAAACCTCTTTACCCAGAGAGTGGTGAGCATGTGGAACTCGCTGCCACAGGGAGGGGTCGAGGCGAATAGTATCGAGGAGGCTGGACCAGCATACGAGGGAGAAGGGAATAGAGGGTTACGCCGATAGAGTTGGATGAGGAAAGACGGGAGGAGGCTCGAGTGGAGCATAAACGCCGGCATGGACTGGTTGGGGCCAATGGCCTGTTTCTGTGCCGTATATCAGCGTAATGTAATTTATTTATCCTGCCTGGAGTGCTGCTCTCGAGACTTGTTTGATTGGTCCTTCCTACTCCCTGACATGGGGTAAGTGATTCAGTGGCTGGTGACATCTCTCTAACTTTGAGCCCGAGAACGAGAGCAGTTTGCCTTTCATCATCATAGGCAGTCCCTTGGAATCGAGGAAGACTCGCTTCCACTCCTGAAGTGAGTCCTTCGGTGGCTGAACAGTCCAATACGAGAGCCACAGTCCCTGTCACAGGCGGGACAGACAGTGGTTGAGGGAAGGGGAGGGTGGGACAGGTTTGCCGCACGCTCCTTCCGCTGCCTGCGCTTGCTTTCTGCACGCTCCCAGCGACGAGACTCGAGGTGCTCAGCGCCCTCCCGGATGCACTCCCTCCACTTGGGGCGGACTGGTCTTTGGGCCCAGGGACTCCCAGGTGTCGGTGGGGATGTTGCACTTTATCAGGGAGGCTTTGAGGGTGGTCCCTTGTAACGTTTCCTCTGCCCACCTTTGGCCCGTTTGCCCGTGAAGGAGTTCCGAGTAGAGCGCTTGCTTTGGGAGTCTCGTGTCTGGGACATGCGGACAATGTGGCCCTGCCCAGCGGAGCTGGTCGAGTGTGGTCAGTGCTTCGACGCTGGGGATGTTGGGCCTGGTCGAGGACGCTAACGTTGGTGCGTCTGTCCTCCCGGGGGATTTGTCGGATCTTGCGGAGACATCGTTGGTGGTATTTCTCCAGCGACTTGAGGTGTCTGCTGTACACGGTCCATGTCTCTGAGCCATACAGGAGGGCGGGTATCACTACAGCCCTGTAGACCATGAGCTTGGTGGCAGTTTTGAGGGCCTGGTCTTCAAACACTCTTTTCTTCAGGCAGCGCTTTGGTTGGATAACGTTAGGCCCGCATGTTGGCTTTATTGAATATTAATTTGTTTCTGGCAGAACTGAGAAATCGATGAGCAATTGGGATCCCAAGACTTTCTTGGCATTGTTCAGCGTTCCATTTGTCGACTGCCAAGACTGATCCCAAGTGTAAAGGAACTATATGGAAAGATGAGAGAAACTCAAACTCTGCATCTAGTTAGATTAAGAGAGCTCAATAAAATATCACATGGGCCGACAGTGCGACGCTCCCTCAGTACTGCCCCTCCGACAGTGCGGCACTCCCTCAGTACCGCCCCTCCGACAGTGCGGCACTCCCTCAGTACCGCCCCTCCGACAGTGCGGCGCTCCCTCAGTACTGCCCCTCCGACAGTGCGGCGCTCCCTCAGTACTGCCCCTCCGACAGTGCGGCGCTCCCTCAGTACCGCCCCTCCGACAGTGCGGGGTTCCCTCAGTACTGCCCCTCCGACAGTGCGGTGCTCCCTCGGTACCGCCCCTCCGACAGTGCGGTGCTCCCTCGGTACCGCCCCTCCGACAGTGCGGCACTCCCTCAGTACCGCCCCTCCGACAGTGCGGGGCTCCCTCAGTACTGCCCCTCCGACAGTGCGGTGCTCCCTCAGTACTGCCCCTCCGACAGTGCGGCGCTCCCTCAGTACCGCCCCTCCGACAGTGCGGGGCTCCCTCAGTACCGCCCATCCGACAGTGCGGGGTTCCCTCAGTACTGCCCCTCCGACAGCGCAGCGCTCCCTCAGTACTGCCCCTCCGACAGTGTGGCGCTCCCTCAGTATCGCCCCTCCGACAGTGCTGCGCTCCCTCAGTACTGCCCCTCCGACAGCGCGGCGCTCCCTCAGTATCGCCCCTCCGACAGTGCGGCGCTCCCTCAGTATCGCCCCTCCGACAGTGCGGCGCTCCCTCAGTACCACAGTGGGCGTGTCGGCCTAGATTTATGTGCGGGAGTCCTTGGAGTGGCACTTGAACCCACAACCTTCTGACTCCGAGGCGAGAGTGCTGCTCACTGAGTCACAGCCGGATCTACCCGTTTCCATTTTGAAATCGCCCGGTACAGTTTCGGGGTGACTTTGCTCTGCATCCTCAGTAGATTGGGCGGAAAAAAAAAACCCCAGCAAAACACGGGCACGGTTAAAATAGAATTCCATTCGCTGGATATTTTAAGCTCGCCAGCGCTTCCCACCTTAGTAAAGGCAGCAATATAAATGGGGTCTGGCACAGCCGGTTTCTTTGACGGTATGCTTATATTCTAAGCTGCATGTGCTGTGAATTCTTCCAATTACTGGCCAAATTTCTCTCCGTACCTCTTAAAAACGAAATCTCATTTGTGTGTGTGTGTGTGTGTGTGTGTCTCCTTCACTCATCCTCCTCATTTAGCTCATTCTGTGATTACTTATGTCTGTCATTTTCAAGAGTGGGAGGACTGGAGCCCAGTCGATGGGACTCTGTTGCAGAATAATGATGTACTATCAGACTATATCCTCTCCCTCCCCGACACACAAAGCGTTGTGAATTTTTAAATTCCATTTCAAGATATCCCGCCTTTCGAGTGATTTTGAAATGAAACTGGCATCTTTTTTCTTTTAAAGGTGCTTTGTCTTTTATTTGTGTCGGTGAGACGTAGTTGAGATATGGGTGCAACGTCGGAGGTGGGTGGGTGGGTGGGTTGGCGGGTGGGTGGGGAGAGGGAGAGGGAGGCAGCGGCAGAGTTGCAGCTTGACAAAGGACACACCAGTGCAGATGACATGAGTTTGACAGAAGCCTTCAGGGAGCCCGTGCTCCATGGTGACTCAGTGCTCGTTCAGCCGCTCGCGTACCAAGCACATTACTGCCGGCCGACAAATCGTATCCTGTTGCGAAACTGCCTTAACCCCTTGGAGCATTGACGTCAGCCTGTTTTGTGTGACATTCACCGATGCATTCGAAAGCACCATTTGAAACTGTCGCCCATTTTACAGCTCATGAAGACTAAGGAACATAGAAAATAGGTGCAGGAGCAGGCCATTTGGCCCTTCGAGCCTGCACCACCATTCAATATGATCATGGCTGATCATTCCCTCAGTACCCCATTCCTGCCTTCTCTCCATACTCCCTGATCCCTTTAGCCGTAAGGGCCACATCTAACTCCCTTTTGAATATATCCAACGAACTGGCCTCAACAACTCTCTGTGGTAGAGAATTCCACAGGTTCACAATTCTCTGGGTGAAGAAGTTTCTCCTCATCTCGGTCCTAGATGGCTTACCCCTTATCCTTAGACTGTGACCCCCTGGTTCTGGACTTCCCCAACATCGGGGAACATTCTTCCTGCATCTAACCTGTCCAATCCCGTCAGAATTTTATTTGCTTCAATGCGATCCCCTCTCATTTTTCTAAGTTCCTGTGAATATAAGCCTAGTCGATCCAGTCTCTCCTCATATGTCAGTCCTGCCATCCCGGGAATCAGTCTGGTGAACCTTTGCTGCACTCCCTCAATAGCAAGAACGTCCTTCCTCAGATTAGGAGACCAAAACTGCACACAATACTCAAGGTGTGGCCTCGTATGAGGAGAGATTGGGTCGACTGGGCCTGTATTCACTGGAGTTTAGAAGAATGAGAGGGGATCTCATTGAAAGGTATAAAATTCTGACGGGGTTGGACAGACTGGATGCGGGGAGGATGTTTCCCCCGGGGCTGGGAAGTCTAGAACAAGGGCTCACACAGTCTCAGGATACGGGGTAGGAAATTTAGGACCGAGATGAGGAGAAATGTTTTCACTCCGAGGGAGGTGAACCTGTGGAATTCTCTCCCACAGAAGGCTGTGGAGGCCAAGTCACTGAATATATTTAAGAGGGAGACAGATAGATTTCCAGACACAAAAGGCATTAAGGGTTATGGGGAGAAAGCGGGAATATGGTGTTGGGATAGAGGATCAGCCATGATCATATTGAATGGCGGTGCAGGCTCGAATGGCCCAATGGTCGACTCCTGCTCCTATTTTCTATGTTTCTATGAAGGAATTTTGAGAGCGTAGTCACTGTTGCAATGCAAGAATAGTCGAGTCCGGAGGTAACCAAGGCACGGATGAGGGTTTCAGCAGCGGAAGAGCTGAGGCAGGGGCGGAGACGGGCGATGTTACGGAGGTGGAAATTGGCGCTCTTAGTGATACCGTCGGAAGCTCATCTCTGGGGCAAATAGGCCGCCAAGTCATCCGCCTCGGACAAGGGCCAGAGAAGGGGATGGAGATGGCGGCTAGCGAACAAGGAATATTTTCTTTTATTGCATTTTATGTTTGTGTTGGTGTTTGGATTTTTTAATAAGTCAGCGGGAGGTAGACCCGACACTCTGCAGCAGAACATGCTTGGCTTTTACTGTCGTGCCTTACGTGTGTGAGATTGGGCATTCAGGACAAAAACAAAGGTTTAACGCTCCCATTAATTTCCATACATCTCCAGCTACTGATCCCAACAGAATCTCCGCCTTCTGATTAGCTGTGGCTCAGTGAGTAGCACACCCTCGCATCCGATCAGAAGGTTGTGCATTTCGGAGTGGGCTCACTGTTGTATTGTGGGCAACGCCAACCTGCGCACAGCAAGATCCCACACACAGCGATGTGATAATGACCCGGATCGTCTGTTTTAGTGATGTTGGTCGAGGGATAAATATTGGCCCCAGGACACCGGGGAGAACTCCCCCTGCTCTTCTTCCAATAGTGGCCCCGGGATCTTTTACATCCACCCGAGAGGGCAGACGGGGCCTCGGTTTAACGTCTCATCCCGAAATACAGCCCCTCCGACAGTGCGGGGCTCCCTCAGTACCGCCCCTCCGACAGTGCGGCACTCCCTCAGTACCGCCCCTCCGACAGTGCGGCGCTCCCTCAGTACCGCCCCTCTGACAGTGCGGCGCTCCCTCAGTACCGCCCCTCCGACAGTGCGGCGCTCCCTCAGTACCGCCCCTCCGACAGCGCGGCGCTCCCTCAGTACCGCCCCTCCGACAGTGCGGCGCTCCCTCAGTACCGCCCCTCCGACAGTGCGGCGCTCCCTCAGTACCGCCCCTCTGACAGTGCGGGGCTCCCTCAGTACCGCCCCTCCGACAGTGCAGCGCTCCCTCAGTACTGCCCCTCCGACAGTGCGGGGCTCCCTCAGTACTGCCCCTCCGACAGTGCGGCGCTCCCTCAGTACCGCCCCTCCGACAGTGCAGCGCTCCCTCAGTACCGCCCCTCCGACAGTGCGGCGCTCCCTTTTGAAAGCAGCGATTGAGTCTGCCTCCAGCACCCTCTAGGGCAGCGCATTCCAGACCTTAACAACTTGCAGTGTTAAACAAGATGTTTTTCCTAATGTCGCCTTTGGTTCTTCTGCCAATCGGCTTCAAGATTAGATTTCAGACTGTGCCTGTTTTCGCTGTCACTAGATTAGCTCGTATCTGCTCCAGGCAACCAACTCGTAACCAAATGTGTCAGCCATGCTCAGTGGGCAGCACTCTTGCCTCTGGGTCAGAAGGTTGTGGGTTCAAGTCCCACACTAGGGACGTCACAAAAAATTCAGGCTGACACTCCACTGCAGTACTGAGGGAGCGCCGCACTGTCGGAGGGGCAGTACTGAGGGAGTGCCGCACTGTCGGAGGGGCAGTACTGAGGGAGCCCCGCGCTGTCGGAGGGGCAGTACTGAGGGAGCCCCGCACTGTCGGAGGGGCGGTACTGAGGGAGCCCCGCGCTGTCGGAGGGGCAGTACTGAGGGAGCCCCGCGCTGTCGGAGGGGCAGTACTGAGGGAGCGCCGCACTGTCGGAGGGGCGGTACTGAGGGAGCCCCGCGCTGTCGGAGGGGCAGTACTGAGGGAGCGCCGCACTGTCGGAGGGGCGGTACTGAGGGAGCCCCGCGCTGTCGGAGGGGCAGTACTGAGGGAGCAGCGCACTGTCGGAGGGGCAGTACTGAGGGAGCCCCGCGCTGTCGGAGGGGCAGTACTGAGGGAGAGCCGCACTGTCGGAGGGGCAGTACTGAGGGAGCGCCGCACTGTCGGAGGGGCGGTACTGAGGGAGCGCCGCACTGTCGGAGGGGCAGTACTGAGGGACCGTCGGAGATGCGGTACTGAGGGAGCGCCGCGCTGTCGGAGGGGCAGTACTGAGGGAGCGCCGCACCGTCGGAGGGGCAGTACTGAGGGACCGTCGGAGATGCGGTACTGAGGGAGCGCCGCACTGTCGGAGGGGCGATACTGAGGGAGTGCCGGAGGGGCGGTACTGAGGGAGCGCCGCACTGTCGGAGGGGCAGTACTGAGGGAGCACCGCACTGTCGGAGGGGCGGTACTGAGGGAGTGCCGGAGGGGCGGTACTGAGGGAGCACCGCACTGTCGGAGGGGCAGTACTGAGGGAGCACCGCACTGTCGGAGGGGCAGTACTGAGGGAGCCCCGCGCTGTCGGAGGGGCGGTACTGAGGGAGCCCCGCACTGTCGGAGGGGCGGTACTGAGGGAGCGCCGCACTGTCGGAGGGGCAGTACTGAGGGAGCCCCGCACTGTCGGAGGGGCTGTATTTCGGATGAGACATTAAACCGAGGCCCCGTCTGCCCTCTCGGGTGGATGTAAAAGATCCCGGGGCCACTATTGGAAGAAGAGCAGGGGGAGTTCTCCCCGGTGTCCTGGGGCCAATATTTATCCCTCGACCAACATCACTAAAACAGACGATCCGGGTCATTATCACATCGCTGTGTGTGGGAGCTTGCTGTGCGCAAATTTCCCACATTACAACAACGACTACACTTCAGAAGTACGCCATTGGCTGTAAAGCGCTTTGAGACGTCCGGTGGTTGTGAAAGGCGCTATATATATCTAAGTCTGTCTTTCTTTCTCTAAACGCTGCATGGGAGACTATCCGTGTTGTTTGGGGGAAAATGATGCTGTGTATTTTAAATTCTACATTCCCTCAATTTGTGTCTCGCATTTCCCAGTTTGCGAGCTATTAAGTTGGTCTCGTGCAGAATTGTCGGTGCCTTAATTGGTGGAAAGGCAGTGAATATGGTGTCTGGATGGCAACGGGAAGGTCAGGAGTCGATGTCCCCGGGGCTGCCTGCTACTAATTTGTTTCAGTTGACCAAGCTTTTGTCGTGTTTCATCTGGGCTTAAAGTAGCTTGGCAGGTGCTTCATTTATTTGGGGGGTGGGGAGTGATTTGTCGGCAGAGGAGGGGGTGGGTGGATGGATCTGAGCCTACACCATTCCCCGCTTTCAATTAGCGAAGGTTGACTGGAGACCAGTAATTTATGGGATGTGAATCGGGAGCACAGGGGCTTTGGGTAAGCTGGAAAATGAAAGAAATTAGTGGCACAGTGGGTAGCGCTCTTGCCTCCGCGTCAAAAGGATGTGGCTTTGAGTCCCGCTCCGCAGAGACTCGAGTACGGAACTCTCGTGCAGAACTGAGGGAGCGCCGTACTGCGCTGTCGGAGGGGCGGCACTGAGGGAGCGCCGCACTGCGCTGTCGGAGGGGCAGTACTGAGGGAGCGCCGTACTGCGCTGTCGGAGGGGCGGTACTGAGAGAGTGCCGTACTGTCGGAGGGGCGGTACTGAGGGAGCGCCGCACTGTGCTGTCGGAGGGGCAGTACTGAGAGAGTGCCGTACTGTCGGAGGGGCGGTACTGAGGGAGCGCCGCACTGCGCTGTCGGAGGGGCGGTACTGAGAGAGTGCCGTACTGTCGGAGGGGCGGTATTGAGGGAGCACCGTACTGCGCTGTCGGAGGGGCGGTACTGAGAGAGTGCCGTACTGTCGGAGGGGCGGTACTGAGAGAGTGCCGTACTGTCGGAGGGGCGGCACTGAGGGGGAGCGCACGCTGTCGGACTGGCGGGGAATACCAACGGCAGCCGTTACCGCGTGAAAGTTTGTGATCCGTTACTCGTCGCCAATTTGTTATGTTCCGAATAAATTCACAGGACTATATCGCACGCTCAAACTGGTGTGACCTTGGTGTCTTTATTCAGGCACCAGAGTGAGGAAGCAGCGTGGTGAGTCACCTTTTATACCTGCTTGCCCCGGGGTGCACAGGTGAGCCTTGGGTCTCCCACAGGTGCGCCCCCTGGTGGCAAGTCTTACATTTGGGTGGGTCGAGCGAGAGAAACTGTTCCCATTGGTGGAAGGGTGGCGAACCAGAGGAGAGAGATTTAAGGAGATCGGCAGAAAGGCTAAATAGCTGAAGAGGAAACTAATGCACAGGGCTTCGGGGAAAGGCCGGGGGGGAGTGGGACTGGCCGAGAGTTGGCACGGGCTGAATGGCCTTCCATTCGGTAACCGTTCTCTGATTCTCAGAATTGCCCCGCGAGATGATATCTGCGTGGCCGATAGATCGGGTGTGGACAGCGTGGCGAATTGACCATCCGAAAGGGAGAGAAGCTTAACCACAATTAAAACATTTCACTCCCCGACATTAATAGCTAGTTATCAATCATTTCGGGCCTTGTAAATCATAGGTGGCTGCTGTTACCAAGGGTAACGCGTGGATCGGTGCAGGAGCCCCTTTCCTCCTTCCGAGCGAGCATTTTAGTTATTGGCTCCCTGCTGTTACTAATGTTTCTGGCCTGTAAATCTGTGACCTTCCTGAGGCAGTGTTTCTTAAACACTTCCCCAAGGGACTCGCTTTCATTCGGGCAATTAACAGGAAGAACATTGGAAAAAAAACATTGATCTCCGAACCTTTAAAAATCCATGAAGTCTTGCGTTCTTCCAGACATTGCGTCTGCTCCCGATCTTTAACAGGCGCAGTAAGAGACGGAGACTACTCTCCGGTTTGGTTTCATTCCCAGTTGGAGAGATGCGACAATTTTTAATCTTTTTAAAAAAAAAAATTCATCCCTGGGATGTGGGCGTCGCTGGCCAGGCCGGCATTTATTGCCCGTCCCTAATTGCCCCTTGAGAAGGTGGTGGTGAGCCGCCTTCTTGAACCGCTGCAGTCCGTGTGGTGAAGGTGCTCCCACAGTGCTGTCAGGGAGGGAGTTCCAGGATTGGGACCCAGCGACGATGGAGGAACGGCCGATATATTCCCAAGTCGAGGGATGGTGTGTGACTGGGAGGGGAACGTGGAGGGGGTGGTGTTCCCATGGACCTGCTGCCCTTGACCTTCTAGGCGGGTAGAGGTGGCGGGTTTGGGAGGTGCTGCCGAAGAAGCCTTGGCGAGTTGCCGCGGTGCATCTTGTGGACGGTGCACACTGCAGCCAGGGGGCGCCGGTGGTGGAGGGAGTGAGTGTTGAAGGTGGTGGAGGGAGTGAGTGTTGGAGGTGGTGGAGGGAGTGAGTGTTGGAGGTGGTGGAGGGAGTGAGTTTTGGAGGTGGTGGAGGGAGTGAGTGTTGGAGGTGGTGGAGGGAGTGAGTGTTGGAGGTGGTGGAGGGAGTGAGTGTTGGAGGTGGTGGAGGGAGTGAGTGTTGGAGGTGGTGGAGGGAGTGAGTGTTGGAGGTGGTGGAGGGAGTGAGTGTTGGAGGTGGTGGAGGGAGTGAGTGTTGGAGGTGGTGGAGGGAGTGAGTGTTGGAGGTGGTGGAGGGAGTGAGTGTTGGAGGCGGTGGAGGGAGTGAGTGTTGGAGGTGGTGGAGGGAGTGAGTGTTGGAGGTGGTGGAGGGAGTGAGTGTTGGAGGTGGTGGAGGGAGTGAGTGTTGGAGGTGGTGGAGGGAGTGAGTGTTGGAGGTGGTGGAGGGAGTGAGTGTTGGAGGTGGGGGAGGGAGTGAGTGTTGGAGGTGGTGGAGGGAGTGAGTGTTGGAGGTGGTGGAGGGAGTGAGTGTTGGAGGAGGTGGAGGGAGTGAGTGTTGGAGGTGGTGGAGGGAGTGAGTGTTGGAGGTGGGGGAGGGAGTGAGTGTTGGAGGTGGTGGAGGGAGTGAGTGTTGGAGGTGGTGGAGGGAGTGAGTGTTGGAGGTGGTGGAGGGAGTGAGTGTTGGAGGTGGTGGAGGGAGTGAGTGTTGGAGGTGGTGGAGGGAGTGAGTGTTGAAGGTGGTGGAGGGAGTGAGTGTTGGAGGTGGTGGAGGGAGTGAGTGTTGGAGGTGGTGGGGAGCGTGGCCCATCGAGCGGGGCTGCTTTGTCCTGGATGGTGTCGAGCATGTTGTGTTGTTGGAGCTGCACCATCCCGGCAAGTGGGGAGTGTTCCCTCACACTCCTGACTTGTGGCTTGTCGATGGTGGAGAGGCTTTGGGGAGTCGGGAGGTGAGACACTGGCCGCAGAATACCCAGCCTCTGACCCGCTCTTGTGGCCACAGTATTTATGTGTCTGGTCCAGTGATGTTTCTGGTCAATGGTGACCCCCAGGATGTTGATGGCGGGGGGATTCGGTGATGGGAATACCGTTGAGTGTCAAGGGGGCGGTGGTTAGACTCTCGCTTGTTGGAGATGGTCATTGCCCGGCACTTGTGGGGCGCGAGTGTTACTTGTCACTGAGCAGCCCGAGCCTGAATGTTGTCCAGGGCTTGCTGTATGTGGGGCACGGACTGCTCCATTATCTGGGGAGTTGTGAATGGAACTGAACACGGTGCAGTCCTCAGCGAGCATCCCCACTTCTGACCTTCTGATGGAGGGAAGGTCATTACGTGAAGAATATTTGGACCACAAAAAGATTTGCCGCAGGGACCGGTTCGGATTGAGACCACTGCATCTCTTCAGGGATAAATGGATGATCATGTATAACCGAGTTACCTTTCGTCAGGACTGAGTCCTCGCCTCTAATTTAAAGATAAACTTGCATTTATATAGCGCCTTTCACGACCGCCAGACGTCCCAAAGCGCTTTACAGCCATTGAAGTACTATCGGAGGGCGCTCACTGTTGTAATGTGGGAAACGCCAATTTGCGCACAGCAAGCTCCCACACACAGCGATGTGATAATGACCCGGATCGTCTGTTTTTGTTATGTTGATTGAGGAATAAATATTGGCCTGGGGCCACCTGGGAGAACTCCCCTCTTCGAAATAGTGCCATGGGATCTTGAACGTCCAACTGAGAGGGCAGACGGGACCGCGGTTTAACGTCTCATCCGAAAGACAGTGCGGCGTTCCCTCTACTGCCCCTCCGACAGTGCGGCGTTCCCTCT
>NC_092008.1:542373-572373 GCF_044704955.1 Pristiophorus japonicus | reverse complement strand
CCTCCTCCTGTCCCTAATGTAACAGGCTCGAGGGGCTGAACGGCCTCCTCCTGTCCCTAATGTAACAGGCTCGAGGGGCTGAACGGCCTCCTCCTGTCCCTAATGTAACAGGCTCGAGGGGCTGAACGGCCTCCTCCTGTCCCTAATGTAACAGGCTCGAGGGGCTGAACGGCCTCCTCCTGTCCCTAATGTAACAGGCTCGAGGGGCTGAACGGCCTCCTCCTGTCCCTAATGTAACAGGCTCGAGGGGCTGAACGGCCTCCTCCTGTTCCTAATGTAACAGGCTCGAGGGGCTGAACGGCCTCCTCCTGTCCCTAATGTAACAGGCTCGAGGGGCTGAACGGCCTCCTCCTGTCCCTAATGTAACAGGCTCGAGGGGCTGAACGGCCTCCTCCTGTCCCTAATGTAACAGCCTCGAGGGGCTGAACGGCCTCCTCCTGTCCCTAATGTAACAGGCTCGAGGGGCTGAATGGCCTCCTCCTGTTCCTAATGTAACAGGCTCGAGGGGCTGAACGGACTCCTCCTGTCCCTAATGTAACAGGCTCGAGGGGCTGAACGGACTCCTCCTGTCCCTAATGTAACAGACTCGAGGGGCTGAACAGCCTCCTCCTGTCCCTAATGTAACAGGTTCGAGGGGCTGAACGGCCTCCTCCTGTCCCTAATGTAACAGGCTCGAGGGGCTGAACGGCCTCCTGTTGCTATGTTCCTATACCCTAGCAAGAGGTAGCATTTTCAGGAGAGGAGAGAAAATGAGGGTTCTGGACAGAGTCGGTCGAGAGAAAGTGTTCCCATTGGCGGAAGGGTGGAGAACCAGAGGTCACACATTTATCGAGATCGGCAGAAAGGCGACACGAGAAAAAAGCGTTTTTCCGCAGAGAGTGGTGAGGATCTGGCATGTGCTGCCTGAGAGGGTGGTGGAGGCAGACTCAGTCGTGGCTTTCAAAAGGGAGCTGAATAAGTACCTGAAGGAAAATAATGTGCAAGGTTTAGGGGAAAGGACGGGGAGTGGAATGGCTGAGGAGCTCCTGCAGAGAGCTATCATGGGCTCGACCGAAATATAGCTCAATCTGTGCAGTAACCGTTCTCTGATTCTATGAAAATCCGAGAGCGGAATAAAAGCTAAAAGAGGAGGAAATCTGGACGTGTTTTAAGTATATCTCCGCTGTGGATTATTGGGTAACACTGAGTTAGAAGGTTGTGGGTTAAAGTCCCACTCCTGGGACTTGAGTACCAAACAAATCTCGGCTGATACACCAGTGCTGTGCTGAGGGAGCGACGCACTGTCGGAGGGGCGGTACTGAGGGAGTGCCGCATTGTCGGAGGGGCGGTACTGAGGGAGCCCCGCACTGTCGGAGGGGCAGTACTGAGGGAGCGCCGCACTGTCGGAGGGGCAGTACTGAGGGAGCGACGCACTGTCGGAGGGGCGGTACTGAGGGAGTGCCGCATTGTCGGAGGGGCGGTACTGAGGGAGCACCGCACTGTCGGAGGGGCGGTACTGAGGGAGCGCCGCACTGTCGGAGGGGTGGTACTGAGGGAGCGCCGCACTGTCGGAGGGGCAGTACTGAGGGAGCGCCGCACTGTCGGAGGGGTGGTACTGAGGGAGCGCCGCACTGTCGGAGGGGCAGTACTGAGGGAGCCCCGCACTGTCGGAGGGGCGGTACTGAGGGAGCGCCGCACTGTCGGAGGGACGGTACTGAGGGAGCACCGCACTGTCGGAGGGGCGGTACTGAGGGAGCGACGCACTGTCGGAGGGGCGGTACTGAGGGAGCCCCGCACTGTCGGAGGGGCAGTACTGAGGGAGCGGCGCACTGTCGGAGGGGCAGTACTGAGGGAGTGCCGCACTGTCGGAGGGGCAGTACTGAGGGAGCCCCGCACTGTCGGAGGGGCGGTACTGAGGGAGCGACGCACTGTCGGAGGGGCAGTACTGAGGGAGTGCCGCACTGTCGGAGGGGCAGTACTGAGGGAGTGCCACACTGTCGGAGGGGCAGTACCGAGGGAGTGCCGTACTGTTGGAGGGGCAGTACTGAGGAAACTGCACTGTCGGAGGGGCAGTACTGAGGGAGTGTCGGAGGGGCGGTACTGAGGGAGCGCCGCACTGTTGGAGGGGTGGTACTGAGGGAACGCCGCACTGTCGGAGGGGCAGTACTGAGGGAGTGCCGCACTGTCGGAGGGGCAGTACTGAGGGAGTGCCGCACTGTCGGAGGGGCAGTACTGAGGGAGTGCCACACTGTCGGAGGGGCAGTACCGAGGGAGTGCCGTACTGTTGGAGGGGCAGTACTGAGGAAACTGCACTGTCGGAGGAGCAGTACTGAGGGAGTGTCGGAGGGGCGGTACTGAGGGAGCGCCGCACTGTTGGAGGTGTGGTACTGAGGGAACGCCGCACTGTCGGAGGGGCGGTACTGAGGGAGCCCCGCACTGTCAGAGGGGCGGTACTGAGGGAGCGCCGCACTGTCGGAGGGGCGGTACTGAGGGAACGCCGCACTGTCGGAGGGGCGGTACTGAGGGAGCGCCGCACTGTCGGAGGGGCGGTACTGAGGGAGCGCCGCACTGTCGGAGGGGCAGTACTGAGGGAGCCCCGCACTGTCGGAGGGGCGCTACTAAGGGAGTGCTGCACTGTTGGAGATGCCGTCGTTTGCATCAGACGTTAAACCGAGGCCCCGCCTGCTCTCTCAAGTGGACGTAAACGATTCCATGGCACTGTTTGGAAGAAGAGTAGGGGGCCTGGGGCCAATTTATCCCTCAATCAATATAACAAAGAAACCGACGATCTGGGTCATTATTGCAATGTTGTGTGGGAGCTTGCTGTGCGCAAATTGGCGTTTCCCACAGTGACTACATTTCCACAAGTACTTCATTGGCTGCGAAGCGCTTTGAGACGTCCAGTGGTCGTGAAAGGCGCTATATAAATCCAAGTCTTTATATCTATCGGGTGTTCTATAAATATTAGCTTCTCGTGTTTCTGGGGAGGCTTGCAATTTTAAACAAGGCTCTGTGGGAACCAGTTAAATCAGATATGTGTGTGATGAAAAGGCGTTCCACTCCCCCCTCCATCTCCCTTTTCCAATGACGGAGACTAATACTCTTTGAATGCATTCGGGAATGAGCTGGTTGTGTTTAAATTTAGCCGTAAGTTAATTTGCAGAACACTGGGCGAAGGGACAGTGCAGCAGCAAACGGCTCCCCTTTCAGTCAGTGCCCAGGAGTATTCCATGAACTGGAATTCACACTGAAGTATGTGGGAAAAGTCAGCCGGGGAGATAAATGAGATCGAGGAAAAAAGATAACTTAATTCTCTTCTCTCCAATCCGTGCACTGACCCAGATCTCTCTGTCTCCCAGATCTCTGCCTCGCGTCCAGAACATAAACAGGAGCAGAGAGTCGGCCATTCGGCCCCTCGAGCCCGCTCCGCCATTCAATCAGATCGCAGCTGATCCGATCTTGGGCTCAGCTCCACTTACCCGCCCGGCCCCTTCACTCCCTTATCGCTCAAAAATCTGTCTATCTCCCCCTTAAATATATTCAGTGACCCAGCCCCCCACAGCTCTCTGGGGCAGAGAATTCCACAGATTCACCAGAAGAAGTTCTTCCTCATCTCCGTCCTAAATGGGCGGCCCCTTATTCTGAGACTATGTGCCCCCTAGTTCTAGATTCCCCCACGAGGGGGAAACATCCTCTCTGCATCCACCCTGTCCAGCCCCCTCAGAATCTGATACGTTGCAATAAGATCACCTCTCATTCTTCTAAACTCCAATGTGTACAGGGCCCAACCTCCTCAACCTTTCCTCATAAGGCAACCCCCTCATCTCAGGAATCAACCGAGTGAACCTTCTCTGAACCACCTCCAGCCCCTACTCCCCTCCCTATCTCTGTAACCTCCTCCAGCCCCGACACCCCTCCCTATCTCTGTAACCTCCTCCAGCCCCGACACCCCTCCCTAGCTCTGTAACCCCCTCCAGCCCCTCCACCCCTCCCTATCTCTGTAACCCCCTCCAGCCCCTACACCCCTCCCTATCTCTGTAACCTCCTCCAGCCCCTCCACCCCCCCTATCTCTGTAACCTCCTCCAGCCCCTACGCCCTCCCTATCTCTGTAACCTCCTCCAGCCCCGACACCCCTCCCTATCTCTGTAACCCCCTCCAGCCCCTACACCCCTCCCTATCTCTGTAACCCCCTCCAGCCCCTACACCCCTCCCTATCTCTGTAACCCCCTCCAGCCCCTACACCCCTCCCTATCTCTGTAACCCCCTCCAGCCCCTATACCCCTCCCTATCGCTGTAACCCCCTCCAGCCCCTACACCCCTCCCTATCTCTGTAACCCCCTCCAGCCCCTACACCCCTCCCTATCTCTGTAACCCCCTCCAGCCCCTACACCCCTCCCTATCACTGTAACCCCCTCCAGCCCCTACACCCCTCCCTATCTCTGTAACCCCCTCCAGCCCCTACACCCCTCCCTATCTCTGTAACCCCCTCCAGCCCCTACACCCCTCCCTATCTCTGTAACCCCCTCCAGCCCCTACACCCCTCCCTATCTCTGTAACCCCCTCCAGCCCCTACACCCCTCCCTATCTCTGTAACCTCCAGTCCCTACACCCCTCCCTATCTCTGTAACCTCCTCCAGCCCCAACATCCCTCACTATCTCTGTAACCTCCTCCAGCCCCAACATCCCTCACTATCTCTGTAACCCCCCGAGATGTCTGCGCTCCTCTAATTCTGCCCTCCTGACCATCCCTGATTCTAATCGCTCCACCATCGGTGGCCGTGCCTTCTGTTGCCTGGGCCCCAAGCTCTGGAACTCCCTCCCTAAACCTCTCCTCCTTCAAGACGCACTTTCCTCTTTGACCCAGCTTTTGGTCGGTCACCTGCCCTAATTCCTCCTTATGCGGCTCGGAGTCACATGTTTTGTCTTGTAACACCCCTGCGAGGCGCCATGGGGCGTTTCGCTGCGTGAGAGGTGCTATCTAACTCGAGGTTGCAAGCTTCCTGCTCTGTCGAGCTCGGGACCGTGCGGCAAATTTTACTCACCAAGCCAGCAGGTAGACTTTCTGATTCTGTCACACTCGCTTCCAGCTGAATCCAAAATAGAATTGAGCAAATATTGCTCCAGTGCGAGAAGATTAATTAACTTTGCTGGGTGGTGTCCCCTCGTTAATGGGTTTCTGGAGCGGTAAGGCCCAGAATCTGTCTGCTACACGCACATGTCGAGGATGTAATCTTCACAACACTTGTTGACTGGCTGCGTAGACTCTGGTGTTTTTACTTGGACGACAATGAGGGCCCCATATATCGCCTTTGTCCATCCCCGTGCAGGGACACGCACGACCTCTTGAGCATTGTGTCAATACCGGCAGTCTTTGGCCTGTCTTGCCGACCTTTTTCTGTCCGCTCACAGGCAAGGCCAGCATTTATTTCCCATCCCCAATCGCCCCTTGAAAGAAAGACTCCCATTTATATAGCACCTTTCACGACCGCTGCACGACTCAAAGGGCTTTACAGCCAATGAAGTACTTTAGGGGCGCAGTCACTGTGGGGAAACGCGGCAGACCAATTTGTGCACAAGCAAGCTCCCACAAACAGCAATGTGATAATGGAAGACGGCACCTCCGACAGTGCGGGGCTCCCTCAGTACTGCCCCTCCGACAGTGCGGCGCTCCCTCAGTACTGCCCCTCCGACAGTGCGGGGCTCCCTCAGTACTGCCCCTCCGACAGTGCGGGGCTCCCTCAGTACTGCCCCTCCGACAGTGCGGGGCTCCCTCAGTACTGCACTGGACGTGTCAGCCTAGATCTTTGTGCTCAAGTTCCTGGAGTGGGACTCGAAGCCACAACCTTCTGACTCGGAGGCGAGTGTACTGTTGATTGGGAGATGAATCTTGGCCAAAACACCGGGGATAACTCCCCTGCTATTCTTCGGAATACTGCCATGGGATCTTTTATGCCCACTTGAGAGGGCAGACGGGGCCTCAGTTTAACGTCGCATCTGAAAGACTGCCCCTCCGACAGTGCGGGGCTCCCTCAGTAGCGCCCCTCCGACAGTGCGGCGCTCCCTCAGTACCGCCCCTCCGACAGTGCGGGGCTCCCTCGGTACCGCCCCTCCGACAATGCGGGGCTCCCTCAGTACCGCCCTTCCGACAGTGCGGCGCTCCCTCAGTACCGCCCCTCCGACAGTGCGGCACTCCCTCAGTACCGCCCCTCCGACAGTGCGGCGCTCCCTCAGTACAGCCCCTCCGACAGTGCGGCACTCCCTCAGTACTGCCCCTCCGACAGTGCGGGGCTCCCTCAGTACTGCCCCTCCGACAGTGCGGGGCTCCCTCAGTACAGCCCCTCCGACAGTGCGGCGCTCCCTCAGTACAGCCCCTCCGACAGTGCGGCACTCCCTCAGTACTGCCCCTCCGACAGTGCGGGGCTCCCTCAGTACTGCCCCTCCGACAGTGCGGGGCTCCCTCAGTACAGCCCCTCCGACAGTGCGGCACTCCCTCAGTACTGCCCCTCCGACAGTGCGGGGCTCCCTCAGTACTGCCCCTCCGACAGTGCGGCGCTCCCTCAGTACCGCCCCTCCGACAGTGCGGCACTCCCTCGGTACCGCCCCTCCGACAGTGCGGGGCTCCCTCAGTACCACCCCTCCGACAGTGCGGCGCTCCCTCAGTACCGCCCCTCCGACAGTGCAGGGCTCCCTCAGTACCGCCCCTCCGACAGTGCGGCACTCCCTCAGTACCGCCCCTCCGACAGTGCGGCACTCCCTCAGTACCTCCCCTCCGACAGTGCGGCACTCCCTCAGTACCTCCCCTCCGACAGTGCGGCACTCCCTCAGTACCGCCCCTCCGACAGTGCGGGGCTCCCTCAGTACCACCCCTTCGACAGTGCGGCACTCCCTCAGTACCGCCCCTCCGACAGTGCGGGGCTCCCTCAGTACCGCCCCTCCGACAGTGCGGGGCTCCCTCAGTACCGCCCCTCCGACAGTGCGGCACTCTCTCAATACCGCCCCTCCGACAGTGCGGCACTCCCTCAGTACCTCCCCTCCGACAGTGCGGCACTCCCTCAGTACCGCCCCTCCGACAGTGCGGCACTCCCTCAGTACCGCCCCTCCAACAGTGCGGCGCTCCCTCAGTACCTCCCCTCCGACAGTGGGGCACTCCCTCAGTACTGCCCCTCCGACAGTGCGGCACTCCCTCAGTACTGCCCCTCCGACAGTGCGGCACTCCCTCAGTACCTCCCCTCCGACAGTGCGGCACTCCCTCAGTACCGCCCCTCCGACAGTGCGGCACTCCCTCAGTACTGCCCCTCCGACAGTGCGGCGCTCCCTCAGTACTGCTCCTCCGACAGTGCGGGGCTCCCTCAGTACCGCCCCTCCGACAGAGCAGCACTCCCTCGGTACCGCCCCTCCGACAGTGCGGCACTCCATCAGTACCGCCCCTCCGACAGTGCGGGGTTCCCTCAGTACTGCCCCTCCGACAGTGCGGGGCTCCCTCAGTACCGCCCCTCCGACAGTGCGGGGCTCCCTCAGTACCGCCCCTCCGACAGTGCGGCACTCCCTCAGTACTGCCCCTCCGACACTCCCTCAGTACTGCCCCTCCGACAGTGCGGCACTCCCTCAGTACTGCCCCTCCGACAGTGCGGCACTCCCTCAGTACTGCCCCTCCGACAGTGCGGTGCTCCCTCAGTATTGCCCCTCCGACAGTGCGGCACTCCCTCAGTACCGCCCCTCCGACAGTGTGGCACTCCCTCAGTACTGCCCCTCCGACACTCCCTCAGTACTGCCCCTCCGACAGTGCGGCACTCCCTCAGTACTGCCCCTCTGACAGCGCGGCGCTCCCTCAGTACCGCCCCTCCGACAGTGCGGCGTTCCCTCAGTACCGCCCCTCCGACAGTGCGGCGCTCCCTCAGTACCGCCCCTCCGACAGTGCGGTGCTCCCTCAGTACTGCCCCTCCGACAGTGCGGCGCTCCCTCAGTACTGCCCCTCCGACAGCGCGGGGCTCCCTCAGTACTGCCCCTCCGACAGTGCGGCGCTCCCTCAGTACTGCCCCTCCGACAGCGCGGGGCTCAAACTGTTGCTTCTCGAAAGCATGCGCCGTCCGCATTCCATTTAATATGAATCGCCGCGAACGTTATTCAAGACGGAACATCAGCACGGGACGTCCGTCCTGAAAGCCGCTGTCACGGCACGGTGACCTATCCCGGGAATCTCCTGCGAGGCTGCTGACGGAAACTTTTGGCTGCAGTAAATGGGAGGCTTGTGCCGAATGTCATGCCGTTGTGGTGCGGACAAAGAGAAGCCTCTTGCGGGCTGTGGCTGTGATTAATGCCATTGTGTGAGCCCGGCGCTGGGCATTGTCTCCCACAGCCGTCCTAATCTCATTACAGTGAAGCCAAGAGGAGATTATCATATCAAATCAACTCGAGATGGGCTTCGATTCCCAGCGAGGTATCTGTGAAAAGCACCCAAGGAGGAAGGAAGCGACAACGGCAGAACAGAGCAGCGCAGTACTCTGGACGATGTTCAGGAACCGGCACTGTCGGAGGGGCGGTACTGAGGGAGTGCCGCACTGTCGGAGGGGCAGTACTGAGGGAGCCCCGCACTGTCGGAGGGGCAGTACTGAGGGAGCCCCGCACTGTCGGAGGGGCGGTACTGAGGGAGCGCCGCACTGTCGGAGGGGCAGTACTGAGGGAGTGCCGCACTGTCGGAGGGGCAGTACTGAGGGAGCCCCGCACTGTCGGAGGGGCAGTACTGAGGGAGCACCGCACTGTCGGAGGGGCAGTACTGAGGGAGCGCCGCACTGTCGGAGGGGCAGTACTGAGGGAGCGCCGCACTGTCGGAGGGGCAGTACTGAGGGAGTGCCGCACTGTCGGAGGGGCGGTACTGAGGGAGTGCCGCACTGTCGGAGGGGCAGTACTGAGGGAGTGCCGCACTGTCGGAGGGGCAGTACTGAGGGAGTGCCGCACTGTCGGAGGGGCAGTACTGAGGGAGTGCCGCACTGTCGGAGGGGCGGTACTGAGGGAGTGCCGCACTGTCGGAGGGGCAGTACTGAGGGAGTGCCGTACTGTCGGAGGGGCAGTACTGAGGGAGCCCCGCACTGTCGGAGGGGCAGTACTGAGGGAGTGCCGTACTGTCGGAGGGGCAGTACTGAGGGAGCCCCGCACTGTCGGAGGGGCAGTACTGAGGGAGTGCCGTACTGTCGGAGGGGCAGTACTGAGGGAGCCCCGCACTGTCGGAGGGGCAGTACTGAGGGAGTGCCGCACTGTCGGAGGGGCAGTACTGAGGGAGCCCCGCACTGTCGGAGGGGCAGTACTGAGGGAGTGCCGTACTGTCGGAGGGGCAGTACTGAGGGAGCCCCGCACTGTCGGAGGGGCAGTACTGAGGGAACCCCGCACTGTCGGAGGGGCAGTACTGAGGGAGTGCCGCACTGTCGGAGGGGCAGTACTGAGGGAGTGCCGCACTGTCGGAGGGGCAGTACTGAGGGAGCGCCGCACTGTCGGAGGGGCGGCACTGAGGGAGCGCCGCACTGTCGGAGGGGCGGTACTGAGGGAGCCCCGCACTGTCGGAGGGGCAGTACTGAGGGAGTGCCGCACTGTCGGAGGGGCAGTACTGAGGGAGCGCCGCACTGTCGGAGGGGCGGTACTGAGGGAGTGCCGCACTGTCGGAGGGGCTGTATTTCGGATGAGACATTAAACCGAGGCCCCGTCTGCCCTCTCGGGTGGATGTAACAGATCCCGGGGCCACTATTGGAAGAAGAGCAGGGGGAGTTCTCCCCGGGGTCCTGGGGCCAATATTCATCCCTCGACCAACATCACTAAAACAGACGATCCGGGTCATTATCACATCGCTGTGTGTGGGATCTTGCTGTGCGCAAGTTGGCTGCCGTGTTTCAACATTACGACAATGACAACGGTACTTCATTGGCTGTAAAGTGCTTTGAGAAGTCCGGTGGTGGTGAAAGGCGCTATATAAATGCAGGTCTTTCTCCCTCTCTCTCCCACAGAAGCGAGACTCGCGAGGCCACAGCGGACGACAAATTGAAGTAATAATAAAACGC
Organism: Pristiophorus japonicus; assembly: GCF_044704955.1. Classification (NCBI taxonomy): domain Eukaryota; kingdom Metazoa; phylum Chordata; class Chondrichthyes; family Pristiophoridae; genus Pristiophorus; species Pristiophorus japonicus. The sequence continues at coordinate 562,347 of NC_092008.1, read as the reverse complement.
GCTTTGATGTTTTCTCGTTACAAAGTGCCTCTCTGTTCCCTCTGACCTCGCTCAAAGCCGCTTTGAGGAATCCGTTCTGCGACAGATTCTATCTGTCTCCCTTCCCCCCCCCCCCCCCCCCCCACTCCGCCGTCCTGCTCTCTCATCCCTTCCCCAAGGTCACGGGACTCTCGCTCTCGAAAGTCACATCGGATAACAATCGGCTAACTGACGGCAATGGCCAGACCCCCCAACCAAGACAATCGAGGCACTGTCCTGTGTCAGTCAGCAAGGGTCAAGTTATTGATTGGTCCGAACTGTCAGAGCTGATGAAATATTCATGCCGTCCCTCCTGTTCTCTGTTGAATCGCTTGACCAAGCGGCCCGACATCCCCACCCCTCTCGCCCCAATCGTACATGCAGCTTAACCCACCACCAAAAGAGAAACACTCCCATTGTTTCTACACCTATTCACGACCAGCGAACGTCCGCGAGCGCTTCACAGACAATTAAATACCTTTGGAGTGCGCTCACTGTTGTAATGTGGGGAACACCAGTTTGCGCACAGCAAGCTCCCACACACAGCGATGTGATAATGACCCGGATCGTCTGTTTTAGTGATGTTGGTCGAGGGATAAATATTGGCCCCAGGACCCCGGGGGAGAACTCCCCCTGCTCTTCTTCCAATAGTGGCCCCGGGATCTTTTACATCCACCCGAGAGGGCAGACGGGGCCTCGGTTTAACGTCTCATCCGAAATACAGCCCCTCCGACAGTGCGGCACTCCCTCAGCACTGCCCCTCCGACAGTGCGGCGCTCCCTCAGTACCTCCCCTCCGACAGTGCGGCGCTCCCTCAGTACCGCCCCTCCGACAGTGCGGCGCTCCCTCAGTACCTCCCCTCCGACAGTGCGGCGCTCCCTCAGTACCGCCCCTCCGACAGTGCGGCGCTCCCTCAGTACCGCCCCTCCGACAGTGCGGCGCTCCCTCAGTACCGTCCCTCTGACAGTGCGGCACTCCCTCAGTACTGTCCCTCTGACAGTGCGGCACTCCCTCAGTACCGCCCCCTCCGACAGTGCAGCGCTCCCTCAGTACCGTCCCTCCGACAGTGCGGTGCTCCCTCAGTACTGCCCCTCCGACAGTGCGGCACTCCCTCAGTACCGCCCCTCCGACAGTGCGGCGCTCCCTCAGTACTGCCCCTCCGACAGTGCGGCGCTCCCTCAGTACTGCCCCTCCGACAGTGCGGCGCTCCCTCAGTACCGCCCCTCCGACAGTGCGGCGCTCCCTCAGTACCACCCCTCCGACAGTGCGGCGCTCCCTCAGTACCGCCCCTCTGACAGTGCGGTGCTCCCTCAGTACTGCCCCTCCGACAGTGCGGCGCTCCCTCAGTACCGCCCCTCCGACAGTGCGGCGCTCCCTCAGTACCGCCCCTCCGACAGTGCGGCGCTCCCTCAGTACCGCCCCTCCGACAGTGCGGTGCTCCCTCAGTACCGCCCCTCCGACAGTGCGGCGCTATCTCAGTACCGCCCCTCCGACAGTGCGGCGCTCCCTCAGTACCGCCCCTCCGACAGTGCGGCGCTATCTCAGTACCGCCCCTCCCACAGTGCGGCGCTCCCTCAGTACCACCCCTCCGACAGTGCGGCGCTCCCTCAGTACCGCCCCTCTGACAGTGCGGTGCTCCCTCAGTACTGCCCCTCCGACAGTGCGGCGCTCCCTCAGTACCGCCCCTCCGACAGTGCGGCGCTCCCTCAGTACCGCCCCTCCGACAGTGCGGCGCTCCCTCAGTACCGCCCCTCCGACAGTGCGGTGCTCCCTCAGTACCGCCCCTCCGACAGTGCGGCGCTATCTCAGTACCGCCCCTCCGACAGTGCGGCGCTCCCTCAGTACCGCCCCTCCGACAGTGCGGCGCTATCTCAGTACCGCCCCTCCCACAGTGCGGCACTCCCTCAGTACCGCCCCTCCCACAGTGCGGCGCTCCCTCAGTACTGCCCCTCCGACAGTGCGGGGCTCCCTCTGTACCACAATGGTCAGCCTAGATTTACGTGCTCAAGTCTCTGGAGTGGGACTTGAACCCACAACCTTCTGACTCTGAGGCAATGGGGGCTGCCCACTGAGCCACGACTGGCACTAAGGCAATGGCCCACATTTTGGAGAAAATTGCGAATAAATCAGAGTACAAAACAGGTACTGTTGTAACTCAAATCGAGAACGATGAATGGAGAACTAGCCGGTCATTACGGCTGTTCTGTTATGGAACTTCACAGAACAAAGGCGACATGTACAGGAGAAATAAAAAAAAAAGACCTTTATGTAACCTTCTCCTACGCAGGACATGGTGTGGCAATGGTAGCATTGTGAATTTGCTAATTACTGAACGTGCAGTCACAGACATCTTCCAGTGGAATGACCGAACTGCATCTGTACAGTGCCTTCCACCACCACGGAACGTCCCGTAGGAAATCAGAGCAGGAGTCGGCCATTCGGCCCCTCGAGTCCTGCTCCGCCATTTAATAAGATCGCGGCTGATCATCGGCCTCAGCTCCCCTTGACCCCCTCCCCTCCCGATCCCTGCGGGGGCTCGACAGGGTACTGCAGAGAGGATGTTTCCCCCTCGTGGGGTAATCTACAACAAGGGGGGGGGCATAGTTTCAGAATAAAGGGGTCGCCCGTTTAAGACGGAGCTGAGGAGGAATTTCTTCTGGTGAATCTGTGAAATTCTCTGCCCCAGAGAGCTGTGGGGGCTGGGTCATTGACTATATTTCAATCAATCAATCATAGGTAATCCCTCGGAATCGAGGAAGACTTGCTTCCACTCTAACAATGAGTCCTCAGGTGGCTGAACAGTCCAATACGGGAGCCACAGTCCCTGTCACAGGTGGGACAGACAGTGGTTGAGGGAAGGGGAGGGTGGGACTGGTTTGCCGCACGCTCCTTCCGCTGCCTGCGCTTGGTTTCTGCACGCTCTCGGCGACGAGACTCGAGGTGCTCAGCGCCCCTCCCGGATGCACTCCCTCCACTTAGGGCGGGACTGGTCTTTGGGCCCAGGGACTCCCAGGTGTCGGTGGGGATGTTGCACTTTATCAGGGAGGCTTTGAGGGTGGTCCCTTGTAACGTTTCCTCTGCCCACCTTTGGCTCGCTTGCCGTGAAGGAGTTCCGAGTAGAGTCGCCATCCTCCGCCTGCTCCGCGACGACATGCAGGCCGTGATCCTTACCAACGGATCCATTACAGACCCAATCCACGTCCGGACTGGGGTCAAACAGGGCTGCGTCATCGCCCCAACCCTCTTCTCAAACTTCATCGCTGCCATGTTACACCTCACACTCAACAAGCTCCCCGCTGGAGTGGAACTAAACTATCGAACCAGTGGGGACCTGTTCAACCTTCGTGGTCTCCAGGCCAGATCGAGGACCATCCCAACCTTCTTGCTATTGAGGGAGTGCAGCGAAGGTTCACCAGACTGATTCCCGGGATGGCAGGACTGACATATGAGGAGAGACTGGATCGACTAGGCTTATATTCACTGGAATTTAGAAGAATGAGAGGGGATCTCATAGAAACATATAAAATTCTGACGGGACGGGACAGGTTAGATGCAGGAAGAATGTTCCCGATGTTGGGGAAGTCCAGAACCAGGGGTCACAGTCTAAGGATAAGGGGTAAGCCATTTAGGACCGAGATGAGGAGAAACTTCTTCACCCAGAGAGTTGTGAACCTGTGGAATTCTCTACCACAGAGAGTTGTTGAGGCCAGTTCGTTAGATATATTCAAAAGGGAGTTAGATGTGGCCCTTACGGCTAAAGGGATCAAGGGGTATGGAGAGAAAGCAGGAATGGGGTACTGAGGGAATGATCAGCATGATCTTATTGAATGGCAGTGCAGGCTCGAAGGGCCGAATGGCCTACTCCTGCGCCTATTTTCCATGTTTCTATGTAACCTCTGTCATTGAGCCACAATACGCGGACGACGCCTGCGTCTGCGCACATTCAGAGGCTGAACTCCAAGTCAACGTATTGACTGAATATATTTAAGGCGGAGATAGACAGGTTTTTGAGCGATAAGGGAGTGAAGGGGCGGGCGGGGAAGTGGAGCTGAGCCCAAGATCAGATCAGCCGCGATCTGATTGAATGGCGGAGCGGGCTCGAGGGGCCGAATGGCCGACTCCTGCTCCCATTTCGTATAAATACAAGCTGTTGGGATGAGATGGTCCAAACAGGAGTGTGGATTGTTCCATTTCTCTGCGATGGGATTGGATCGAGGCTTGTCGTCACACTGTCAGCTGACGTGTAGTTAGCGTGAAAGTGATGGATCGCCTGTCAATAAAAGTGTTAGTCGGACAACCTGGGTCAGGAAACCGTTGTGGTTTATTACCAGGAAACGTCTGGTGTACAGGCGAGGGAACGCTTGCTCTCTCCAGTCAGCCCCAGGCGATCCAGCGCCACGCAGTCGATTTCTCCGAATACTTTAATCCATCTTCCATGAAATTGTGTTGGCGAATTCACAGTAAACGCTGTGTTTGTCGTCCAGTGACTGCCGATTTCAATCGGGTCCTCTGTCTGTCCGTCAATCAATGTGATGGTCAAGGTATCTGAAAAATGTCCCGGCTTTGAATGCCGGCTGTGTGTGCTCAGTTTACGAAAAGAAAGTTGTGCATTTTCGTAGCGCCTTTCACAATTGCAGGACGTCCTATCTGAACAGAAGAAATAGGAGCAGGAGTCGGCCATTCGGCCCCTCGAGCCCGCTCCGCCATCCAATCAGATCGCGGCTGATCTTCCACCTCAACTGCACCTCCCCGCCCGATCCCTCGATTTTCCCCTCGAGCCCAAAAATCTATCGATCTCAGCCTTGAATGTACTCAACGACTGAGCCTCCACAGCCCTCTGGGGCAGAGAGTTCCAAAGATTCACCTCCCTCTGAGTGAAGAAATTCCTCCTCATCTCAGTCCTAAATGTCCGAGCCCTTATCCTGAGACTGTGTGACCCCTGGTTCTAGACTCCCCAGCCCCGGGGGGGAAACACCCTCCCTGCATCTACCCCGTCAATCCCCCTCACAATCCGACACGTTTCAGTGAGATCCCCTCCCATTCTTCTAAACTCCAGGGAGTATCGGTTCAACAGACTCAATCTCTCATAGGGCAACCTTCTTCTGGAAGACATGAGGGGATTAAAATCGCAGCACAGATCCGAGGGGGTGTCATCTAACAGACAAATAATACAGGATGTTGGGATTGACAGACACTTTCAACTCGGTCACCGGTTGTGGGTTCAGGACCCAGTCCAGCACTTGTGGACATAATCCAGGCTGACACGCCCGTGCAGTACTGAGGGAGTGCCGCACTGTCGGAGGGCCAGTACTGAGGGAGTGTCGCACTGTCGGAGGGGCAGTACTGAGGGAGCGCCGCACTGTCGGAGGGGCAGTACTGAGGGAGTGCCGCACTGTCGGAGGGGCAGTACTGAGGGAGTGCCACACTGTCGGAGGGGCAGTACTGAGGGAGCGCCGTGCTGTCGAAGGAGCTGTACTGAGGGAGCGCCGCACTGTCGGAGGGGCGGTACTGAGGGAGCGCCGCACTGTTGGAGGGGCGGTACTGAGGGAGCGCCGCACTGTCGGAGGGGCGGTACTGAGGGAGTGCCGCACTGTCGGAGGGGCGGTACTGAGGGAGCGCCGCACTGTCGAAGGGGTGGTGCTGAGGGAGCCCCACACTGTCGGAGGGGCAGTACTGAGGGAGCGCCGCACTGTCGGAGGGGCGGTACTGAGGGAGCGCCGCACTGTCGGAGGGGCGGTACTGAGGGAGCGCCGCACTGTCTGAGGGGCGGTACTGAGGGAGCGCTGCACTGTTGGAGGGGCAGTACTGAGGGAGCGCCGCACTGTCGGAGGGGCAGTATTGAGGGAGTGCCGCACTGTCGGAGGGGCAGTACTGAGGGAGCGCCGCACTGTCGGAGGGGCACTGATGGATGTTAGAGATCCCCTTGCCATTATTTGAAGAACGCGGCCCAGCCCACACTGTGCGATATGTTGCGCGCACTGGGCCCGTGCAGCAGAGCTGGTCTCCAGTCGTCCTGGTTAACCCTTGCCCCTGGACCCAGACCTCGCTCTGTCAAGCCCCGTGTGGTGGCTGGTGTGCAACGGTCACCCCACGTTAAAACAATCCACCCACAGGCACCTTCCACCCTTCAGGATGTAGTTCATGTTCTTCTTTCGAAACACCTTCCTTTTGTTTTGGCATGGAAGCAAGCCATTCTCCTTTCGAGGGACCACCTATGATGATGATTTGAAGAAGAATAGGGAGTTCTTCCATTGTGTTGGGACAATATTTCTCCCTCCACCATGATCAACTGGTGGTTCATGCTGTTTGTGGAATCTTGCGGTGCGTAAAATGGCTTCTGTGTTTGCCGACGTGAAAGTAGACTTCAGAATAACTCGTTATGTGTGGAGTGCTTTGGGATGTGTGAGCAACGGAAAAGAAGCTGTATAAATAAGAACCTGTTTTCTTTGGTACTGGAAGTCTATTACGCTCGTCCAATTTTACATGCTGTCAATAATGTCGGTGTCTTTTAAGTCGTTTAACCCATGAGACGTTTGACTATCGCTGCTTGTCATCGCTGTGCTGACGATCGATGTGATACCTCAGTATCAAGGTACACAACACAGAATACTGCGGATACTGGAATCTGAAATATAAAAGGGAAAATGCTGGAAATCTCAGCGGGTCCTTTTGAATGATAAGCGAGTGAAGGGGCCGGGCGGGGAAGTGGAGCTGAGGCCAAGATCAGATCAGCCGCGATCTTATTGAATGGCGGAGCAGGCTCGAGGGGCCGAATGGCCGACTCTCTGCTCCTGTGTCCTTATGCCAGGCATCATCTGTGGAGAGAGAGAGAGAGAGAGAAAGAGAGAGAAACGGAGATAACGTTTCTGGTCGATGACCCTTTGTCAGAACTGGCAATAGTTCGAGATGTAACCGATTGTTAAGGAAGTGCAGGGGGCAGGGAAATCGGGAGGGGGCAGGGAAGGTCTCTGATGGGGGTAGACGGCAGGAGAGGTTTGAGAGACGAGAGGGGTGCTGGGCTGAATTGAGATGGTGATGAGCGAGGTTAAGAAACCAAAGATGCGTCCAGCTAGGGCGTGAATGGCGAAGTAATTACCGGCTGCCCTGGGAGACAGAAACAAAATCAAAATAAAAAAGGGAGGGTGGGAATTTTTGTAAAAAAAAAAGGGGGAGGAAAGAGGACAAAATATGGGCAGCGTTTACCCTCTGAAATTGTTGAACTCTGTTGAGTCGGGAAGGCTGTAAAGTGCCCAAACGAAAGATGAGGTGCTGTTCCTCAACGCGAAGGCAGAATATTCTCTGAATGGCGGCAGATTAGGAAAAGGGGAGGTGCAACGAGACCTGGGTGTCATGGTACATCAGTCATTGAAGGTTGGCATGCAGGTACAGCAGGCGGTGAAGAAGGCAAATGGCATGTTGGCCTTCATAGCGAGAGGATTTGAGTATAGGAGCAGGGAGGTCTTACTGCAGTTGTACAGGGCCTTGGTGAGACCACACCTGGAATATTGTGTTCAGTTTTGGTCTCCTAATCTGAGGAAGGACGTTCTTGCTATTGAGGGAGTGCAGCGAAGGTTCACCAGACTGATTCCCGGGATGGCAGGACTGACATATGAGGAGAGACTGGATCGACTAGGCTTATATTCACTGGAGTTTAGAAGGATGAGAGGGGATCTCATAGAAACATATAAAATTCTGACGGGACTGGACAGGTTAGATGCAGGAAGAATGTTCCTGATGTTGGGGAAGTCCAGAACCAGGGGTCACAGTCTAAGGATAAGGGGTAAGCCATTTCGGACCGAGATGAGGAGAAACTTCTTCACCCAGAGAATTGTGAACCTGTGGAATTCTCTACCACAGAGAGTTGTTGGGGCCAGTTCGTTAGATATATTCAAAAGGGAGTTAGATGTGGCCCTTATGGTTAAAGGGATCAAGGGGTATGGAGAGAAAGCAGGAATGGGGTACTGAGGGAATGATCAGCCAGGATCATATTGAATGGTGGTGCAGGCTCGAAGGGCCGAATGGCCTACTCCTGCACCTATTTTCTATGTTTCTATGTTTTCTTGAGCTTCGTTGGGACAGTGTAGGAGGCCGCGGGCGGAGAGGTCAGAGTGGGAGTGGAGAGGGGAATTAAAGCGACAGGCGACCGGAAGCTCGGGGTCGCGCTTACGGATGACTGGCATCTGCTGCTTGCTAACTCTTGGCCAAGTCCCACTGTCGTTTGCTTTCGTATGGTAGTTGTAATGCAGGCATCTGTGAGTATGCTCACGGGTTTGTAGAGCGGTGGTACAAGGAGACACTTGAAAGATTTTTTGGAGTGTACACCCCTCCTTTAATCAGGGGGCACTTGATTACTGATTGCAACAACAATAGTTGTCGGGCCGTGGTTATCACGTTCGTTTAGCACGCGAAAGGTTCCCTGTTCGAAACCGGGTGCAAAAGTTTTACTCAAAATAGTTGTCGGGCCGTTCAGTATGTGAGGTTGCAGCCCCTCTTCCATTATTTGAAGGGGCTCCTCAATTTCTGGTTGCGCTTCTATCCCACGCTCCTGATCTTTGGGCACCCTGTGCGGAGGGGAGCGGGCAGGTCGGAGGGCCTCCTCGTAGGACTGCTCCTGGGCCTGGCCAAGGGGCCGCCATCAGCCGGTCCGGGCAGCGGGCGGTCGAGGGGGCCGTTCAGCCCCGACTGCCCGCCTCTCTTCTGCGGTTACGTCCGAGCCAGGGTGTCCCTGGAGACGGAGCACGCGGTGTCCACCGGTACGCTCGCGGCCTTCCGCGAGCGGTGGGCGCCGGAGGGACTGGAGTGCCTCATTTCAACAAGGAACAAAATAGTAATTTAATTTGATCTGTCAAGGTTCCCTTTTAATGTTTAATGGTTAATTTGTGGGTTTTTTGTGCCCTTAAAAAAGGGGCAATTGGATTAATATTCTGCCCAAAATAGTTGTCGAGCTGTTGAGTGGGGAGTGGCTTAGTCAGTCACGTGATGTTCACAAGACTCAATAAAACCCCAGCCAGTTGGGTTCGGGGGATCCACGATGGGACAGGTGGTTGTGAGCCTGGTGGATGAACTGGTAATGTGTAGTGTGATTGTTAAACCTTTGCTAATAAACCTCCAAGTTGAGCGGTCTTGGCCCAGGGACTCCCAGGTGTCGGTGGGGATGTTGCACTTTATCAGGGAGGCTTTGAGGGTGGTCCCTGTAACGTTTCCTCTGCCCACCTTTGGCTCGTTTGCCGTGAAGGAGTTCCGAGTAGAGCGCTTGCTTTGGGAGTCTCGTGTCTGGGGGACATGCGGACAATGTGGCCCTGCCCAGCGGAGCTGGTCGAGTGTGGTCAGTGCTTCGATGCTGGGGATGTTGGCCTGAGCGAGGACGCTGATGTTGGTCTACAGGGCTGTAGTGCTACCCGCCCTCCTGTATGGCTCAGAGACACGGACCGTGTACAGTAGACACCTCAAGTCGCTGGAGAAATACCACCGACGCTGTCTCCGCAAGATCCTGCAAATCCCCCGGGAGGACAGATGCACCAACGTTAGCGTCCTCGACCAGACCAACATCCCCAGCATCGAAGCACTGACCACACTCGACCAGCTCCGCTGAGCAGGGCCACATTGTCCACATGCCCCCACCAAGCGCTCTACTCGGAACTCCTTCACGGGCAAACGGGCCAAAGGTGGGCAGAGGAAACGTTACAAGGGACCACCCTCAAAACCTCCCCTGATAAAGTGCAACATCCCCACCGACACCTGGGAGTCCCTGGGCCCAAAGACCAATCCCGCCCTAAGTGGAGGAAGTGCATCCGGGAGGGCGCTGAGCCCCTCGAGTCTCGTCGCCGAGAGCGTGCAGAAAGCAAGCGCAGGCAGCGGAAGGAGCGTGCGGCAAACCAGTCCCACCCTCCCCTTCCCTCAACCACTGTCTGTCCCACCTGTGACAGGGACTGTGGCTCCCGTATTGGGCTGTTCAGCCACCTAAGGACTCATTGTTAGAGTGGAAGCAAGTCTTCCTCGATTCCGAGGGGCTGCCTACGATGATGGTAACCTGCCGATGGATTTGCAGGATCTTGTGAAGGCAGCGCTGGTGATACTTCTCCCGCTGTACGGAGCCCCTGTGTGTACCTGCGAGAGTGTGACCGATCGGGGAACGGTGGTTGTGTAACTGGTGGTGCCTCTCCCGCTGAGCGGCCTCGCTCGCCCGACGGTAATTGCACCGTCTGCAAGCCTCGCTCAGCTGACAGTCATTCGCCAGGACAGTGGCGGGAGTCTGAGTCACTTTGATCTGGTCGCGAGCGAGGATTGTGGTGCCGGTGCGCTGATGAGTTGAGAAAACTGTAACGTAGTGTTTTTGTGCTTCATTAAAGGAATATCGAAAGCCCGGCTAAGGTTCAGACAGCTTACCGTCATTTTAAACCGTTCTGACTAATGTCCCATTATAACAATCCCACTTTCTGCTTCCGTATCTGTGGGTGCCTGCAGCGTATTCTGTCACTCCCTCTCAACTTTATCTGTGGCTGCTTGGGCTGTGTAAATTATTTTTTCTCTCTGTCTCGTGCTCTTGCTCATGCTCGCGCTCTCTCTGTCTCTCTCTCACTTGCTCGCTCTCTCTCTCTCTCTCTCTCGCTCTCTCTCTCGCTGTCTCTCTCTCTCTCGCTGTCTCTCTCTCCCTCTCTCTCTGTCTCTCTCGCTCGCTCGCTCACTGTCGCTCTCCCTCTCTCTCTCTCTCTCTCGCTCGCTCGCTCACTGTCGCTCTCGCTGTCTCTCTCTCTCTCTCTGTCTCTCTCTCTCTCTCGCTCACTGTCTCTCACTCGCTCGCTGTCTCTCTCTCTCTCTCGCTGTCTCTCTCTCTCTCTCTCGCTGTCTCTCTCTCTCTCTCTCTCGCTGTCTCTCTCTCCCTCTCTCTCTCTCTCTCTCGCTCGCTCGCTCACTGTCTCTCTCGCTCTCTCTCTCTGTCTCTCTCTCTCTCTCTCTCGCTGTCTCTCTCTCTCTCTCGCTGTCTCTCTCTCTCTCTCTCTCCCTCTCTCTCTCTCTCTCTCTCTCTTTCACTCGCTCGCTATCTCTCTCTCTCTCTCTCTCGCTGTCTCTCTCCCTCTCTCTCTCTCTCTCTCTCTCGCTATCTCTCTCTCTCTCTCTCTCTCTCGCTCTCTCCTCTCTCTCTCGGCGCTCGAAGCATGCTGACTGTACCTATTAGATTCATTACCATCACATTGCTCGTGCCAGGCCGTACTACCTGCTCTGTATCTCGTCTCCTGCTGTTAGTCCCCTCTTTCGTGCTGATTTCCAACAGTTCAATTGCCCCTGAAATCAGTCTTGTGTGAATGGACTGCAGGTTGATGTGCTTCAGGAAGTGCAGTGGGGCTAAGGGGGGCGGTTGTGGGGCTGGAGGAGATTACAGAGATAGGGAGGGGTGTAGGGGCTGGAGGGGGTTACAGAGATAGGGAGGGGTGTAGGGGCTGGAGGTGGTTACAGAGATAGGGAGGGGTGTAGGGGCTGGAGGGGGTTACAGAGATAGGGAGGGGTGTAGGGGCTGGAGGTGGTTACAGAGATAGGGAGGGGTGTAGGGGCTGGAGGAGGTTACAGAGATAGGGAGGGGTGTAGGGGCTGGAGGGGGTTACAGAGATAGGGAGGGGTGTATGGGCTAGAGGGGGTTACAGAGACAGGGAGGGGTGTAGGGGCTGGAGGAGGATACAGAGATAGGGAGGGGTGTAGGGGCTGGAGGAGGTTACAGAGATAGGGAGGGGTGTAGGGGCTGGAGGGGGTTACAGAGATAGGGAGGGGTGTAGGGGCTGGAGGAGGTTACAGAGATAGGGAGGGGTGTAGGGGCTGGAGGGGGTTACAGAGATAGGGAGGGGTGTAGGGGCTGGAGGAGGTTACAGAGATAGGGAGGGGTGTAGGGGCTGGAGGGGGTTACAGAGATAGGGAGGGGTGTAGGGGCTGAAGGAGGTTACAGAGATAGGGAGGGGTGTATGGGCTAGAGGGGGTTACAGAGACAGGGAGGGGTGTAGGGGCTGGAGGAGGATACAGAGATAGGGAGGGGTGTAGGGGCTGGAGGAGGTTACAGAGATAGGGAGGGGTGTAGGGGCTGGAGGGGGTTACAGAGATAGGGAGGGGTGTAGGGGCTGGAGGAGGTTACAGAGATAGGGAGGGGTGTAGGGGCTGGAGGGGGTTACAGAGATAGGGAGGGGTGTAGGGGCTGAAGGAGGTTACAGAGATAGGGAGGGGTGTATGGGCTAGAGGGGGTTACAGAGACAGGGAGGGGTGTAGGGGCTGGAGGAGGATACAGAGATAGGGAGGGGTGTAGGGGCTGGAGGGAGTTACAGAGACAGGGAGGGGTGTAAGGGCTGGAGGAGGTTACAGAGACAGGGAGGGGTGTAGGGGCTGAAGGAGGTTACAGAGATAGGGAGGGGTGTATGGGCTAGAGGGGGTTACAGAGACAGGGAGGGGTGTAGGGGCTGGAGGAGGATACAGAGATAGGGAGGGGTGTAGGGGCTGGTGGAGGTTGCAGAGATAGGGAGGGGTGAGGGCCATGGAGGGATTTGTAATCAAGGATGAGAATTTGGAAATCGAGGCGTTGTTTAACCGGGAATCAATGTGGGTCAGTGAGCACAAGGGGTGATGGGTGAGTGGGACTGGGTGCGAGTTAGGACACGGGGCACAGGGGGTGATGGGTGAGTGGGACTGGGTGCGAGTTAGGACACGGGGTCAGGGAGCACAGGGGGTGATGGGTGAGTGGGACTGGGTGCGAGTTAGTACACGGGGTCAGTGAGCACAGGGGGTGATGGGTGAGTGGGACTCGGTGCGAGTTAGGACACGGGGTCAGCGAGCACAGGGGGGGTGATGGGTGAGCGGGACTGGGTGCGAGTTAGGACACGGGGTCAGTGAGCACAGGGGGTGATGGGTGAGCGGGACTGGGTGCGAGTTAGGACACGGGGTCAGCCGAGCTTTGGATCACCTCTAGTTTACGTCGGGTAGAACGTGGGAGGCCGGCCAGGAGTGCGTTGGAATGGCCAAGTTTGGGAATAACAGATGCGCGGATGAGGGTTTCAGCAGCGGATGAGCTGAGGCAGGGGGGGTGGAGGCGGGCGATGTTACGGAGGGGGAAACAGGCGGTGTGCTTGACCAGCCACACACTGGAAGGGCGGGTGCTCGATTGTGGGATGGTGGACGGGGGGAATCTGACCAATGCTGCTTTGGATTCAATAGGGCTGGATTTTTCGGTCTTCTGCGCTCCTTTTTTCGCCCCGGTGTGACGGCAATGTTGGCGGTGAGGTGTTGTGGGCGGGCGGTCAGCCTCCAGCGCCCCGCGGCGATCCGCGAGGTCTGGTTTAACTGACTGCAGTCCGCCCCCACAAAGCGCGTCCCGCAGTGAACGTCTGGGCCAGTCGGGGCGGTCCCACCATCCCGACAGCGGAGAGGCGAGTAACGGACTCCGAAAGTAAGTGTTTTTTTCCTCAAATCTTGTTTCTGCAAATCCCCCGGGAGGACAGACGCACCAACGTTAGCGTCCTCGACCAGGCCCAACATCCCCAGCATCAAAGCACTGACCACACTCGACCAGCTCCGCTGGGCAGGGCCACATTGTCCGCATGGTTCCCCCCGACACGAGACTCCCCAAAGCAAGCGCTCTACTCGGAACTCCTTCACGGGCAAACGGGCCAAAGGTGGGCAGAGGGAACGTTACAGGGGACCACCCTCAAAGCCTCCCCTGATAAAGTGCAACATCCCCCACCGACACCTGGGAGTCCCTGGGCCCAAAGACCAGCTCAAAGCGGAGGAGGAGTGACCGGGAAGGCGCCGAACGCCTCGAGTCGCCTCGCCGGGAGCAGGCGGAAGCCAAGCGCAGACAGCGGAAGGAGAGCACGGCAAACCCAGGCCCCCCCCACCCACCCGTCCCTCCGACCAGCGTCAGCCCCAGACACCGCCTGTGACAGGGACGGTCGGTCCCGCATTGGGCTCATCAGTCAGCTGAGAACTGGTGTTAGTGTGGGAGCTGGTCACCCTGGACCCCGAGGGAAAGCCGGAGAAGAAGATGATTGTTTTTTCGTTTCATTTGTTTTGCAATTTGTGTTGTGGTGACGTGGGCATCCAGGTGTTTCTGGGAACGCTCCCAGCCCGGCTCTTTAGCTTGGGATTTTCCCGTGCTAATGCCCCGGTAGGAGAGGTGTACAGGAGAATTCTCTGCCCCAGAGAGCTGTGGAGGCTGGGACATTGCGTATTTAAGGTGGAGATAGACAGATATTTGAGCGCTAAGGGAGTGAAGGGTTATGGGGGGTGGAGGTGCGGCGAATGAGGGTACGGGGCCCAGGAGGGGCGAGGGCCCGGGGGGCAGCACGGGGCCCAGCCCACACACTGTGTGCGATATGTTGTGTGCACTGGGTCCGTGCAGCAGAGCTGGTCTCCAGTCGTCCTGGTTAACCCTTGCCCCTGGACCCAGACCTCGCTCTGTCAAGCCCCGTGTGGTGGCTGGTGTGCAACGGTCACCCCACGTTAAAACAATCCACCCACAGGCACCTTCCACCCTTCAGGATGTCGTTTGGGATCCGGAATATTGGGTCCTTCGTTGAAACACCTGTGAACTCATCCCTTTTGGTGTGGAGGCAGGCCATTCTCGCTTCGAGGGACTGCCTCCGATGATAAGAACATCAGAAATAGGAGCAGGAGTCGGCCATTCGGCCCCTCGAGCCCGCTCCGCCATTTAATACGACCATGGCTGATCCGATCATGGACTCAGCTCCACTTCCCTGCCCGCCCCCTTATCGGTTAAGAAACTGTCTATCTCTGTCTTAAATATATTCAATGTCCCGGCTTCCACAGCTCTCTGAGGCAGCGAATTCCACAGATTTACAACCCTATGAGAGAAGAAATTCCTCCTCATCTCAGTTTTAAATGGGTGGCCCCTTATTCTAAGACCATGCCCCCTAGTTCTAGTCTCCCCCATCAGTGGGAACATCCTCTCTGCATCCACCTTGTCGAGCCCCCTCATAATCTGATACGTTTCGATAAGATCACCTCTCATTCTTCTGAACTCCAATGAGTAGAGGCCCAACCTCCTCAACCTTTCCTCATAAGTCAACCCCCTCATCCCCGGAATCAACCGAGTGAACCTTCTCTGAGCTGCCTCCAAAGCAAGTATATCCTTTCGTAAATATGGAAACCAAAACTGCACGCAGTACTCCAGGTGTGGCCTCACCAATACCCTGTATAACTGTAGCAAGACTTCCCTGCTTTTATACTCCATCCCCTTTGCAATAAAGGCCAAGATACCATTGGCCTTCCTGATCACTTGCTGTACCTGCATACTATCCTTTTGTGTTCCATGCACAAGTACCCCCAGGTCCCGCTGTACTGCGGCACTTTGTAATCTTTCCCCATTTAAATAATAACTTGCTCTTTGATTTTTTTCTGCCAAAGTGCATGACCTCACATTTTCCCACATTATACTCCATCTGACAAATGTTTGCCCACTCACTGAGCCTGTCTGGGTCCTTTTGCAGATTTTTTATGTCCTCCTCACACATTGCTTTTCCTCCCATCTTTGTATCGTCAGCAAACTTGTCTACGTTACACTCAGTCCCTTCTTCCAAGTCGTTAATATAGATTGTAAATAGTTGGGGCCCCGGCACTGATCCCTGCGGCACCCCACTAGTTACTGGTTGCCAACCCGAGAATGAACCATTTATCCCGACTCTCTGTTCTCTGTTAGTTAGCCAATCCTCTATCCATGCTAATATATTACCCCCAACCCCGTGTTCTTAGCGGGGCAGAATTAACGCCCAGCGGCCCAATTTCACTCACTGGGGCGCCGACTGCCATTACTGCCCCGAATTCATCAAAGCTGAAAATCCGGCCCATAATAATCTCTGGTGAAGCCTCACTGATCCATTTTATGCTTCTCAGCGTTGTATCCGGGCGCCGATAGTTGTTGAGTAGTCGAACCTCTGTGTAATCCACACTTAAACTTTTTTATTACAATCTTTTTTCCTCCCTTGATAATTCAATTGAAGGCCTCGGCCTGGAGTCGCGACCTTCCTTATCTTGCCCCACCTGAATTAAATTTCCACTGACTTGCAGAGGCTGAGCCAATCACAGGCCCCCGCAGACACAGCTAACCCAATGAAGATTGATCAGTCTTGTTGGCCTCAATTGTCTTCGACGCATCCTGTAACTGCTCCAGGCTCCACTCGAGATGCAAGTGCGCTTGCATCAAAGCTCCGTGGAAAATTAGTTTACCAATTTAAAATGAGAGATTGCAAGGGGGATTACAGCACAGCCAATCTCCCCCTTTCTCCCACCCGCTGTGTCGAGCCCAGACAGGTCGTGCATCTAAATGATACCTTGTTGAGAATTTGTGGCGGCCGTCAAGGTATTTTAATCACGTCGCAATTTCAAAACCGTGTGATCTCGAGACAGAGTAGATAGAAGCATAGAAAATCGGAGCAGTAGTAGGCCATTCGGCCCTTTGAGCCTGCACCGCCATTCAATATGATCATGCTCGCCAATATTCCCAGCATCGAAGCACTGACCACACTCGACCAGCTCCGCTGGGCAGGGCCACATTGTCCGCACGCCCCAGACACGAGACTCCTAAAGCGAGCGCTCTACTCGGAACTCCTTCACGGGCAAACGAGCCAAAGGGTGGGCAGAGGAAACGTTACAAGGGACCACCCTCAAAGCCTCCCTGATAAAAGTGCAACATCCCCACCGACACCTGGGAGTCCCTGGGCCCAAAGACCAGTCCGCCCTAAGTGGAGGAAGTGCATCCGGGAGGGGCGCTGAGCACCTCGAGTCTCGTCGCCGAGAGCGTGCAGAAAGCAAGCGCAGGCAGCGGAAGGAGCGTGCGGCAAACCAGTCCCACCCTCCCCTTCCCTCAACCACTGTCTGTCCCACCCTGTGACAGGGACTGTGGTTCCCGTATTGGGCTGTTCAGCCACCTAAGGACTCATTGTTAGAGTGGAAGCAAGTCTTCCTCGATCCCGAGGGACTGCCTATGAAGATGGCTGATCCTCTCTCAACACCATATTCCCGCTTTTTCCCCATACCCCTTGATGCCTTTTGTGTCTAGAAATCTGTCGATCTCCCTCTTAAATATATTCAGTGACTTGGCCTCCACAGCCTTCTGTGGGAGAGAATTCCACAGGTTCACCTCCCTCGGAGTGAAAACATTTCTCCTCATCTTGCTCCTAAATTTCCTACCCCGTGTCCTGAGACTGTGTGAGCCCTTGTTCTAGACTTCCCAGCCCCGGGGGGAAACATCCTCCCCCCATCCAGTCTGTCCAACCCCGTCAGAATTTTATACCTTTCAATGAGATCCCCTCTCATTCTTCTAAACTCCGGTGAATACAGGCCCAGTCGACCCAATCTCTCCTCATACGACAGTCCTGCCATCCCAGGAATCAGTCTGGTGAACCTTCGCTGCACTCCCTCTATGGCCAGTATATCCTTCCTTAGGTAAGGAGACCAAAACTGCTCACAATACTCCAGATGTGGTCTCACCAGGGCCCTGTACAACTGCAGTAAGACCTCCTTGCTCCTGTACTCAAACCCTCTCGCAATGAAGGCCAACATACCATTGGCCTCCCTCACTGCTTGCTGCACCTGCGTGTCTGCTTTCAGTGACTGGTGTACAAGGACACCCAGGCCCCTCTGTACATTGAGGGGAACTGTTCGCATTGGCAGAAGGATCGAGAACTCGAGGACACACAGGTTTAAGGTGATTGGCTAAAGAACCAAAGGCGACACTCATTGAATGGCAGAGCAGCAGCTTGTATTTATATAGTGCCTTTAGTGTAGTGATACGTCCCAAGGTGCGACACAGGAGGATTATGAGATAAGAAATTCAACACCGAACCGCATAAGAAGAAATTTGCGCAGGTGACCAAAAGTTTGGTCAAAGAGGTCGGTTTTAAGAAGCGGCTTGAAGGAGGATAGAGAGGCGGAGAGGTTTCGGAGGCCAGGCAACAGAAGGCACGGCCACCAATGGTGGAGCGATTACAATCGGGGATGCTCAGGAGGGCAGAATTAGATATCGAAAACTGCCCCCTCTCGAGTTGGGCTTGTTACATACTGACGAAAAAAGTTCTCTTGAGTGCATTTGAAGAATTCCGCACCCTCTATACCCTACACACTATATTTGTCCCAATCAATATTTGGATAGTTAAAATCCCCTACTATTACTACCCTATGGTTTTTAGACTTCACAGCAATTTGCCGATATATTTGCTCCTCTATCTCCCTCCCGCTGTTTGGGGGTCTATAATACACGCCCAGTGTGATCGCCCCTTTTTTATTTTTCAGTTCGATCCATATGGCCTCTTTTAATGATCCCTCCAACATATCATCCCATCTCACCGCTGTAATAGTTTCTTTAATCAGTACCGCAACCCCTTCTTTTTAACCCCTCTCTGTCTTGTCTGAACATCCTGTAGCCAGGAATATTGAGCTACCAAACCTGCCCCTCTTTCAGCCATGTTTCTGTAATGGCTATAATGTCATACTCCCAAGTGTCTACCTGTGCTCTCAGCTCATCCACCTTATTCGCTATACTCCTTGCATTAAAGTATAGACCATTCAGCACAGGAAGGCCTCCTTGCTTACTACATACTAAACCCTGTTTCCTCTGTCTTACAGATTCACTTTCTAGATTCTTGCTATCCAACTTCTGCTTTACTTCCCTTTTGAATTTGTTCTCAGGTTCCCATCCCCCTGCCAAGCTAGTTTAAACTCTCCCCAACAGCACGAGCGAAACTCCCCGCGAGGATATTGGTCCCGGCGCTGTTGAGGGGCAGTCCGTCCGGTTTGTACAGGTCCCATCTCCCCCAGAAGCGGTCCCAATGCCTCAGGAATTTAAAGCTCTCCCTCCTACACCAACTCTCCAGCCACGTGTCCATCCTCTCTATCCTTCTATTCTTGTACTCATTTGCACGTGGCACCGGTATTAACCCGGAGATTATTACCTTGGAGGTCCTGCCCTTTAATTTTCTTCCGAGCTCCCTGAATTCTGCCTGTTGGACTTCATCCCTCTGTCTACCTATGCAGAGAGGGTGTTTCCCCCTCGTGGGGGAATCTAGAACTAGGGGGCACATAGTCTCAGAATAAGGGGGCCGCCCATTTAGGACGGAGATGAGGAGGAATTTCTTCTGGTGAATCTGTGGAATTCTCTGCCCCAGAGAGCTGTGGGGGCTGGGTCATTGAATATATTGAAGGCGGAGAGAGACAGATTTTTGAGCGATAAGGGAGTGAAGGGAGCGGGCGGGGAAGTGGAGCTGAGCCCAAGATCAGATCAGCCAATGATCTTATTGAATGGCGGAGCAGGCTCGAGGGGCCGAATGGCCGACTCCTGCTCCTGTTTGCGTACGAGGAAACGCGAGTGGTTGGGATCTGGAACGCGCTGCCTGAGAGGGCGGTGGAGGCAGACTCAATCGCGGCTTTCAAGTGGGAGTTGGATAAGTTCCTGAAGGAACAAAATCGTCAGGGCTACGGGGCAAGGGCGGGGAGTGGGAGTGGGAGTGGGAGTGGGACTGGGACTGGCTGAGGTCCTTGCAGAGAGCCGGCACGGGCTTGGGGTGGGGGGGGGGGCTGAATGGCCTCCGTCCCGTGCTAGAACCGTTCTGTGTAAAGAGAAGGAAATAGCAGCAAACGCACTTCAATAAAGCACTTAGTTGGTGGTGAAGCGTTTTGGGACGGCCTGAGGTGCTGAAAGTCGGGGGCTGCACGAATGCAACATCTTCCTCGTCTTTCCGACTGCGGCAGAGGCCAAAGGCACCGAGCCCCTCCCCACTTGTGCCGTCACTGCCCCGTGGTCTCCCGAGGGGACGCACACATGCCCTTGAACGACGAGAGGGTTTAAAAAGCCCAGTGATCGGAGCGCCTGCTATCCCCATTTTGTCCCCAGATATATAAACATCTCTCTCTCTCTCTCTCTGTGTCTCTCTGTCTCGCTCTCTCTCTCTCTGTCTCTCTCTATCTCTCTCT
>NC_092008.1:504873-537373 GCF_044704955.1 Pristiophorus japonicus | reverse complement strand
CCCATCCAGCCCCTATACCCCTCCCTATCTCTGTAACCCCATCCAGCCCCTACACCCCTCCCTATCTCTGTAACCCCATCCAGCCCCTATACCCCTCCCTATCTCTGTAACCCCATCCAGCCCCTACACCCCTCCCTATCTCTGTAACCCCATCCAGCCCCTACACCCCTCCCTATCTCTGTAACCCCCTCTAGCCTCTACACCCCTCCCTATCTCTGTAACCCTCTCCAGCCCCTACACCCCTCCCTATCTCTGTAACCCCCTCCAGCCCCTACACCCCTCCCTATCTCTGTAATCCCCTCCAGCCCCGACACCCTCCCTATCTCTGTAATCCCCTCCAGCCCCTACACCCCTCCCTATTTCTGTAACCCCCTCCAGCCCCTACACCCCTCCCTATCTCTGTAACCCCCTCGAGCCCCTACACCCCTCCCTATCTCTGTAACCTCCTCCAGCCCCTACACCCCTCCCTATCTCTGTAATCCCCTCCAGCCCCGACACCCTCCCTATCTCTGTAATCCCCTCCAGCCCTACACCCCTCCCTATCTCTGTAACCTCCTCCAGCCCCTACACCCCTCCCTATCTCTGTAATCCCCTCCAGCCCCTACACCCCTCCCTATCTCTGTAACCCCCTCCAGCCCCTACACCCATCCCTATCTCTGTAACCCCCTCCAGCCCCTACAACCCTCCGAGATCTCTGCACTCCTCTAATTCTGCCCTCCTGACCATCCCTGATTATAATCGCTCCACCATCGGTGGCCGTGCCTTATGTTGCCTGGGCCCCAAGCTCTGGAACTCCCTCCCTAAACCTCTCCGCCTCTCTCTCCTCCTTCAGGACGCTCCTGAAAGCCGACCTCTGTGACCCAGCCTTTGGTCGCCTGTCCCTAATATCTCCTTGTCTGTCGGCGGGCGAGCCCAACACTTGTGGGAAGGACCCCAACGAAATGTGAACCGATTGAAAGCGGGACCCCCAGCAGATTTCCAAAAGAGCCAGAGGGGGCGATGGGGAGAATGTGTTTACGCAGCGAGTTGTTGTGATCGGGAACGCGCTGCCTGAAAGCTCGGTGGGAGCAGATCCAATAGTAACTTTCAAACCGGGAATTGGATAAATACCTGAAGGGGGAAAATGTGCCGGGCTGTGGGGAAAGGGCAGGGGGGGAGTGTGGGACTGATTGGGGTCGCTCTGTCACAGAGCCGGCACAGCATGGGCTCCATGGGCCCAATGGCCTCCTGTGTGCCGTACGATTCTGTGACTTTTTGTTTTAACTTCACATGAAGGGGCCCATTCATGGTGATCCGTCCTTTACAGCTACAAACACTCTCAGAGCTGTGCAGTGGGATTGCGTGTTTGTTGCTGCACCGGGGATTCTTCAGCAATGACGAGGACCGGGCAGATGAAAAGGGGGCTTTGTGCTTCAGGGCCTGTGTGTGTGTGCGTGGATCATTTCCCAGGCCTCGGGAGCCTCTTATCAACAAGGGCAGACATTGATGACGTGATCCAACACCGCCTCCAGTGCGCCAGTGCAGCCAACGGCCGCCTGAGGAAAAGAGTGTTCGCAGACCAGGCCCTCAAATCTCGCACCGAGCTCATGGTCTACAGGGCTGTAGTGATACCCGCCCTCCTGTATGGCTCAGAGACATGGACCATGTACAGTAGGTACCTCACCCCCAGCTCATGGTCGACGGGGCTGTAGTGATACCCGCCCTCCTGTATGGCTCAGAGACATGGACCATGTACAGTAGGTACCTCACCCCCAGCTCATGGTCTACAGGGCTGTAGTGATACCCGCCCTCCTGTATGGCTCAGAGACACGGACCATGTACAGTAGGTACCTCACCCCCAGCTCATGGTCTACAGGGCTGTAGTGATACCCGCCCTCCTGTGTGGCTCAGAGACACGGACCATGTACAGTAGACACCTCACCCCCAGCTCATGGTCGACAGGGCTGTCGTGATACCCGCCCTCCTGTATGGCTCAGAGACACGGACCATGTACAGTAGACACCTCAAGTCGCTGGAGAAATACCACCAACGCTGTCTCCGCAAGATCCTGCAAATCCCCCGGGAGGACAGACGCACCAACGTTAGCGTCCTCGACCAGGCCCAACATCCCCAGCATCGAAGCACTGACCACACTCAACCAGCTCCGCTGGGCAGGGCCACATTGTCCGCATGCCCCCCCCAGACACGAGACTCCCAAAGCAAGCGCTCTACTCGGAACTCCTTCACGGGCAAACGGGCCAAAGGTGGGCAGAGGAAACGTTACAGGGACCACCCTCAAAGCCTCCCTGATAAAGTGCAACATCCCCACCGACACCTGGGAGTCCCTGGGCCCAAAGACCAGTCCGCCCTAAGTGGAGGAAGTGCATCCGGGAGGGCGCTGAGCACCTCGAGTCTCGTCGCCGAGAGCGTGCAGAAACCAAGTGCAGGCAGCGGAAGGAGCGTGCGGCAAACCAGTCCCACCCTCCCCTTCCCTCAACCACTGTCTGTCCCACCTGTGACAGGGACTGTGGTTCTCGTATTGGGCTGTTCAGCCACCTAAGGACTCATTGTTAGAGTGGAAGCAAGTCTTCCTCGATTCCGAGGGCCTGCTTATGATGTGTGTGTGTGTGTGTGTTTGACAATCTCCAGCGGGGCACAGCATGGAGGGAGGACGGGTGGGATCATTGAAAATAGGCCCTAATCATTTATCCTCATTGCGATTCAAAACTCGGCTGACCCCGTGTCCTAACTCGCACCGAGTCCCGCTCACCCATCACCCCCTGTGCTCCCTGACCCCGTGTCCTAACTTGCACCCAGTCCACTCACCCATCACCCCCTGTGCTCGCTGACTGACATCGGCTCCCGGTCTGGCAACGCCTTGATTTCAAAATTCTCATCCTTGTTTTCAAATCCCTCCATGGCTTCTTCGCCCCTCCCTATCTCCGTAACCCCCTCCAGCCCCTACACCCCTCCCTATCTCCGTAACCCCCTCCAGCCCCTACACCCTCCCTATCTCCGTAACCCCCTCCAGCCCCTACACCCCTCCCTATCTCTGTAACCCCCTCCAGCCCCTACACCCCTCCCTATCTCTGTAACCTCCTCCAGCCCCTACACCCCTCCCTATCTCTGTAACCCCCTCCAGCCCCGACACCCCTCCCTATCTCTGTAACCTCCTCCAGCCCCTACACCCCTCCCTATCTCTGTAACCTCCTCCAGACCCTACACCCCTCCCTATCTCTGTAACCTCCTCCAGACCCTACACCCCTCCCTATCTCTGTAACCCCCTCCAGCCCCTACACCCCTCCCTATCTCTGTAACCCCCTCCAGCCCCTACACCCCTCCCTATCTCTGTAACCTCCTCCAGCCCCTACACCCCTCCCTATCTCTGTAACCTCCTCCAGACCCTACACCCCTCCCTATCTCTGTAACCTCCTCCAGACCCTACACCCCTCCCTATCTCTGTAACCCCCTCCAGACCCTACACCCCTCCCTATCTCTGTAACCCCCTCCAGACCCTACACCCCTCCCTATCTCCGTAACCTCCTCCAGCCCCTACACCCCTCCCTATCTCTGTAACCTCCTCCAGCCCCTACACCCCTCCCTATCTCTGTAACCTCCTCCAGACCCTACACCCCTCCCTATCTCTGTAACCTCCTCTAGACCCTACACCCCTCCCTATCTCTGTAACCCCCTCCAGACCCCACACCCCTCCCTATCTCTGTAACCCCCTCCAGACCCTACACCCCTCCCTATCTCCGTAACCTCCTCCAGCCCCTACACCCCTCCCTATCTCTGTAACCTCCTCCAGACCCTAAACCCCTCCCTATCTCTGTAACCCCCTCCAGACCCTACACCCCTCCCTATCTCTATAACCACCTCCAGCCCCGACACCCTGATACGTCCTTACTCCACAGTATAAATGCACACGAGGCCCATGCTTGAGAGAAGGTCAGTCTGTGACCTGTCCTTTATTCCTTAGCACTCAAGTGATGAAGGTGGGTGGAGCTTCCCCTTTTATACCTGAAGGTCCAGGTTAGGAGTGTCTCCCACAAGTTCACCACCTAGTGGTCATTGTTCTCACAGTGTACAACTTAGGTCAGTTTATACATGGGTTACAATGCTGGTTGAATACATGACATCACCTCCCCCCCCAAAGTCTTATTGGGATCACAGGTTGAGTCTCTCTGGTGGTTTACGCTCTCTTGTAGAACGCCTGAGTTGGGGCTCCGGTTGTTGGGCGCTGGCCTGAGTGTCTGCTGTTTGCGGTGCCTCAGGCCTGTCCGGACTGCCCACAGTGACTGGGCTCTCCTCCACTTGGTTCCTGTGTTCGGTCACCTGTGGTAGAGTGAACTCTATATCGTGTTCTTCCTCTGATTCTTCTATGGGGTTGCTGAACCTCCTTTTTGTTTGATCCATGTGTTTGCGGCAGATTTGTCCATTGGTAAGTTTAACTACCAGAATCCTGTTCCCCTCTTTGGCAACCACAGTGCCTGCGAGCCATTTGGGCCCTGCAGCGTAGTTGAGGACAAAAACAGGATCATTTACATCAATACATCGCGCCCTCGCATTCCTGTCATGGTAGCCACATTGTGACTGGCGCCTGCTCTCGACAATTTCTTTCATGGTGGGGTGTATAAGGGATAACCTGGTTTTGAGCGTCCTTTTCACTAGCAGCTCTGCGGGTGGAACTCCTGTGAGAGAGTGTGGTCGGGATCTATTGGCCAACAGGAGGCGTGATAAGCGGCTTTGTAGGGAACCCCCTTGGAATCTGAGCATCCCCTGTTTGATTATCTGCACTGCTCGTTCTGCCTGGCCGTTTGAGGCCGGCTTGAACGGTGCCGTTCTAACATGGTTAATTCCATTGCCTGCCATGAAGTCCTGGAATTCAGTGCTTGTGAAGCACGGGCCATTGTCGCTGACCAAGATGTCCGGTAGACCGTGGGCGGTGAACATTGCCCGTAGACTTTCTACCGTGGCAGAGGATGTGCTTGAATTTAAAATGTCACACTCGATCCATTTGGAGTAGGCGTCTACAACAACCAAAAACATTTTCCCCATGAAAGGACCTGCGTAGTCCACATGGATGCGTGACCATGGCTTGGCGGGCCATGGCCAGGGGCTAAGGGGGGCTTCCCTGGGTGCATGGCCCAGCTGGGCACACGTGTTGCACCTGCGAACACAAAGTTCCAGATCTGCGTCTATCCCTGGCCACCAAATGTGTGACCTGGCAGTTGCCTTCATCGTGACAATGTCCGGGTGCCCATTGTGGAGTTCTCTGATGAACACCTCTCTGCCCATCTGGGGCATGACTACGCGGTTTCCCCACAGTAGGCAATCAGCCTGAATCGAGAGTTCATCCTTGCGCCTGTGAAATGGTTTAAATTCCTCAGGGCATGCCCCGTACGTGGCTGCCCAGTCCACATTCAGGACACATTTCTTGACTAGAGACAATAGCGGGTCTCTATTTGTCCAGACTTTAATCTGACAGGCTGTCACGGGTGAGCCTTCGCTTCCGAAAGCTTCAACAGCCATGACCATCTCAGCACCATGCTCGGTAGCCCCCTCAGTGGTGGCTAGTGGGAGCCTGCTGAGTGCATCGGCGCAGTTTTCGGTGCCCGGTCTGTGCCGAATTGTGTAGTCACAGGCAGCTAGCGTGAGTGCCCACCTCTGTATGCGGGCCGATGCGTTTGCATTTATGGCCTTGTTGTCGGCCAAAAGGGACGTTAGGGGTTTGTGATCTGTCTCCAGCTTAAATTTCCTGACAAACAGGTACTGGTGCATTTTCTTTACCGCAAATACACATGCGAGCGCCTCCTTTTCTACCATCCCGTAACCCCTTTCTGCCTGGGACAGACTTCTGGAGGCATAAGCTACCAGCTGTAACTGACCTTTGTCATTCACATGCTGCAACACACACCCGACACCATAGGATGACGCATCGCACGTTAACACAAGTTTCTTACATGGGTCAGAGTGTTGGAACATAACAAATTGCGTGCTCTATTAAAAGCCCTTTCCTGGCTGTCCCCCCAGACCCATTCGCGACCTTTGCGTAGGAGCACGTGTAGCGGCTCCAGCAGCGTGCTCAATTTGGGAAGAAAGTTACCAAAATAGTTCAGGAGCCCCAGGAACGAACGCAGCTCCGTCGTGTTACGGGGTCTGGGTGCTCTCTGGACCGCTTCCGTCTTGGACGCAGTAGGTCTGATCCCGTCTGCTGCTACCTTCATCCCCAAGAATTCTACCTCTGGAGCTAGGAAGACGTACTTCGCCTTTTTCAGTCGCAGACCTACCCGGTCCAGTCTGCGTAGCACCTCCTCCAGGTTGTGGAGGTGTTCTTCAGTATCGTAACCCGTAATGAGGATGTCGTCCTGAAAAACCACCGTCCCTGGAATCGACTTGAGGAGGCTTTCCATATTTCGTTGGAAGATCGCGGCGGCCGAGCGAATCCCGAACGGACATCTGTTGTACTCAAACAACCCCTTGTGTGTCGTGATGGTGGTCAGCTTCTTTGACTCACTCGCCAGCTCCTGGGTCATGTAAGCTGAGGTCAGGTCCAATTTTGAAAAAAGTTTGCCACCGGATAGCGTCGCAAAGAGGTCCTCCGCTCTCGGTAGCGGGTACTGGTCTTGGAGTGACACCCGATTGATGGTGGCCTTGTAATCGCCACATATCCTGACCGACCCATCCGCCTTGAGCACCGGCACAATCGGGCTCGCCCAGTCACTGAATTCGACTGGCGAGATGATGCCTTCCCTCAGCAGGCGGTCCAATTCGCCTTCTATCTTTTCCCGCATCACGTACGGCACCGCTCTGGCCTTGTGGTGTACTGGCCTGGCGTCCGGGTTTATGTGAATCACTACCTTGGCCCCCATGAAAGTGCCAATGCCGGGTTGAAACAATGAGTCAAGTTTGTCCAGGACCTGTGAGCATGATACTCGCTCCACAGAGGAAATTTCATTGACATCGCCCCATTTCCAGTTCATGACAGCAAGCCAACTCCTCCCCAGTAGTGCGGGACCGTCCCCTGGGACAATCCAGAGTGGCAACCTGTTCTCCGAATCTTTGTGGGTCACGACTACCGTGGCGCTGCCTAGCACCGGAATGATCTGCTTTGTGTAAGTCCGTAGCTGTGCGTCAATCGGCGATAATTTTGGCCTCCTGGCCTTGAATGCCCACAACTTTTTGAACTGTTTGATACCCATCAGGTACTGGCTGGCCCCCGTGTCTAGCTCCATTGATACTGGGATGCCATTGAGGAGCACTTTCATCATTATCGGTGGCGTCCTGGTGTATGAACTGTATACGTGCTCCACATGAACTCGCTGAACTTCAGCTTCCAGCGATTTGCCCCATTGTCCATTTCTGCAACTTCTGCAGGTATTTTGCTCATCTCTGCAAACTCCGGCTGAGTGTGTGCCTCCACGCCTCCAGCATGAGTTGCGGTTTGAAACAAAAGGTCCCTTGCCAGTCGATCGTCCCTGACTGCCCCTGTTATTGTCCTTGAGTGCACCATTAACAGGTGATGATGGCCCCATTACTGGCCGCATTGTCCCTTGCAATGGCCTGAATCGCCGTTCAGCTTGCCATTGTCTCTGTCGAACTCCCGCTCTGGGTTCGACGACATGTTGGGGCATGCCTGGCTGCCCTTGTCTGCCTGGAGAACTGTGTGCTGCTTTAACAATGTTGAATCTCTGTCCCAACCATTCCTTAACACAGTACCTCTCATCTGTTCTGCTAGTGGCCATGCTCGCGTGGTTTAAATCCCAGTTTCTTGTCGCCATTGATACGTCCTTACTACACAGTATAAATACACACGAGGCCCATGCTTGAGAGAAGGTCAGTCTGTGACCTGTCCTTTATTCCTTAGCACTCAAGTGATGAAGGTGGGTGGAGCTTCCCCTTTTATACCTGAAGGTCCAGGTTAGGAGTGTCTCCCACCTCGTGGTCAGTGTTCTCACGGTGTACAACTTAGGTCAGTTTATACATGGGTTACAATGCTGGTTGAATACATGACACACCCCTCTCTATCTCTGTAACCTCCTCCAGCCCCTACACCCCTCCCTATCTCTGTAACCTCCTCCAGCCCCTACACCCCTCCCTATCTCTGTAACCTTCTCCAGCTCCTAAACCCCTCCCTCTCTCTGTAACCTCCTCCAGCTCCTAAACCCCTCCCTAACTCTGTAACCTCCTCCAGCCCCTACACCCCTCCCTATCTCTGTGACCCCCTCCAGCCCCTACACCCCTCCCTATCTCTGTAACCCCCTCCAGCCCCTACACCCCTCCCTATCTCTGTAACCTCCTCCAGCTCCTAAACCCCTCCCTATCTCTGTGACCCCCTCCAGCCCCGACACCCCTCCCTATCTCTGTAACCCCCTCCACCCCCTACACCCCTCCCTATCTCTATAACCACCTCCAGCCCCTACACCCCTCCCTATCTCTGTAACCTCCTCCAGCTCCTAAACCCATCCCTATCTCTGTAACATCCTCCAGCCCCTACATCCCTCCCTATCTCTGTAACCTCCTCCAGCCTCTACACCCCTCCCTATCTCTGTAACCCCCTCCAGCCCCGACACCCCTCCCTATCTCTGTAACCTCCTCCAACTCCTAAACCCCTCCCTATCTCTATAACCACCTCCAGCCCCTACACCCCTCCCTATCTCTGTAACCTCCTCCAGCCCCTACACCCCTCCCTATCTCTGTAACCCCCTCCAGCCCCTACACCCCTCTCTACGTCTGTATCCTCCTCCAGCCCCTACGCCCCTCCCTATCTCTGTAACCTCCTCCAGCCCCTACATCCCTCCCTATCTCTGTAACCTCCTCCAGCTCCTAAACCCCTCCCTATCTCTGTAACCCCCTCCAGCCCCTACGCCCCCCCCTATCTCTGTAACCTCCTCCAGCCCCTACACCCCTCCCTATCTCTGTAACCCCCTCCAGCCCCTACGCCCCCCCCTATCTCTGTAACCTCCTCCAGCCCCTACACCCCTCCCTATCTCTGTAACCCCCTCCAGCCCCTACACCCCTCCCTATCTCTGTAACCCCCTCCAGCCCCTACACCCCTCCCTGTCTCTGTAACCCCCTCCCCCGCTCCCCGAGATGTCTGCACTCCTCTGATTCCAGAAAATGTTGGAAATACTCAGCGGGTCAGGCAGTATCTGTGAAGAGAGAAACAGAGTTAACGTTTCAGGTCGAAGACCCTTCGTCAGAACTGCGGACATCCCAAAACGCTTTACCCTGTGCCAAGTCAGGAGATATTAGGGCAGGTGACCAAAAGCTTGGTCAAGGAGGCTGCGTCGTACAGGAGGAGGGAAGAAAGAAGCCATTTGGCCCGTCGTGTCTGTGCTGGGCGACAAACAACGACCCAGCCTAATCCCAGTTTCCCTGTAGGTTCCGGCACTTCAGGAGCACATCCAAGTACTTTTTAAATGTGGAGAGGGTTTCTGCCTCTACCACCCTTTCAGGCCGTGAGTTCCAGACCCCCACCACCCTCTGGGTGAAAAGAAATTCTCCTCAAATCCCTTCTAAACCTCCTGCCAATTAATTTAAATCTATCATCATCGGCAGTCCCTCGGAATCGAGGAAGATTTGCCCCCACTCCTAACAGTGAGTCCTTCGGTGGCTGAACAGTCCAATACGGGAGCCACAGTCCCTGTCACAGGTGGGACAGACAGTGGTTGAGGGAAGGGGAGGGTGGGACAGACAGTGGTTGAGGGAAGGGGAGGGTGGGACAGACAGACGTTGAGGGAAGGGGAGGGTGGGACAGGTTTGCCGCACGCTCCTTCCGCTGCCTGCGCTTGGTTTCTGCACGCTCTCGGCGACAAGACTCGAGGTGCTCAGCGCCCTCCCGGATGCACTCCCTCCACTTAGGGCGGACTGGTCTTTGGGCCCAGGGACTCCCAGGTGTCGGTGGGGATGTTGCACTTTTATCAGGGAGGCTTTGAGGGTGGTCCCTTGTAACGTTTCCTCTGCCCAACCTTTGGCTCGTTTGCCCGTGAAGGAGTTCCGAGTAGAGCGCTTGGCTTTGGGAGTCTCGTGTCTGGGGGGCATGCGGACAATGTGGCCCTGCCCGGCGGAGCTGGTCGAGTGTGGTCAGTGCTTCGATGCTGGGGATGTTGGGCCTGGTCGAGGACGCTAACGTTGGTGCGTCTGTCCTCCCAGGGGGTGCTGACCCCTGCTGAGGGTAAATAGCGGGCACCCAATGAGTCACGGCTGACACACAAAATGACCCCCAAATGTGCCTGGAATTTTAAGCGAGTGAAAGTATTTTATACGTGCTATCGTGCAGGTTCGAGCAGACATTTTATGCAGCTTGTTCAACCATCACCACCCCCGATTATCCTAAGCTCGGCACAAAATGTTGGCCATTGTGAGAGAGACAGCAACAAGGGGTGAAAAACAACACTGAGCATGCTTCCATCTCCTTCAGAACATTGAGGATTATCCAGCACAACGCAGTCTGCCTTTTAGGCACATCAGCGATCGCACTCAGCGGCCACTTAAATCAGAGGCACCTCCTTGTCTTGGCCCCTTCAATCAGCCATTAAATCCTCTCCACAACCATCCCATTTGCAGGTGAAGCTGCTCCTCGAGATTTGTCATGGTTACCGCTCTCTGCATCACCATGGCCCCCAGTGAAAGCCTAATGTAACAGGCCCGAGGGGGCTGAACGGCCCCCTCCTGTCCCTAATGTAACAGGCTCGAGGGGCTGAACGGCCTCCTCCTGTCCCTAATGTAACAGGCTCGAGGGGCTGAACGGCCTCCTCCTGTCCCTAATGTAACAGGCTCGAGGGGCTGAACGGCCTCCTCCTGTCCCTAATGTAACAGGCTCGAGGGGCTGAACGGCCTCCTCCTGTTCCTAATGTAACAGACTCGAGGGGCTGAACGGCCTCCTCCTGTCCCTAATGTAACAGGCTCGAGGGGCTGAACGGCCTCCTCCTGTCCCTAATGTAACAGGCTCGAGGGGCTGAACGGCCTCCTCCTGTTCCTAATGTAACAGGCTCGAGGGGCTGAACGGCCTCCTCCTGTCCCTAATGTAACAGGCTCGAGGGGCTGAACGGCCTCCTCCTGTCCCTAATGTAACAGGCTCGAGGGGCTGAACGGCCTCCTCCTGTCCCTAATGTAACAGGCTCGAGGGGCTGAACGGCCTCCTCCTGTTCCTAATGTAACAGGCTCGAGGGGCTGAACGGCCTCCTCCTGTCCCTAATGTAACAGACTCGAGGGGCTGAACGGCCTCCTCCTGTTCCTAATGTAACAGGCTCGAGGTGCTGAACGGCCTTCTCCTGTCCCTAATGTAACAGGCTCGAGGGGCTGAACGGCCTCTTGTAACTGCTCGTGTAAGACAAGGACCCTGCGCTCCCAAAGCAATTTGCTGCGCCAGTCACTGAGCGATGCCCCTGGCCCTCGTCCTCCATCACGGGAGAGGAGGGCCCGAATAAATAATCTCCCGCGGCATTATCTCCTCGAGGGACGGGGGAAATAATCACGCGGGATTGAGTGCGAAGTTATAAGTTCATCTCTCTGCTGAGACCGCGGTTATAAACAGGTCACGCTGCAAACCATCACCTTAAACTACCCCCCTCCTCCCCTGCAAATGAGATTACTGCCTCAAAATCAGTCCCAGTTATCCATTATTCCCCGTGTAATTCTATTACTGAGGTCACCCTGCGGCCCAGCGAGCTTTGGAGAAGACAATAGAGTTGTCAAGTGCAGCGGAGATGGATAGGCATGTTACACCCATCCCCCTCGCTACCCCGCCCCCCCACTGCCCATCGCCTCCTCCAACTCTTGCTCAAAATAAACAGGTCGTATCGATTGGCAGCTGACTCTCCAACCCTCCGAGGTGGTTTAATAAAGTTCAGGCTCCCCCTCTGTCCCCCGGGGAGTGTTGGGCCTGTGGTGCTGATGACGCACTGGTTGCCAGGGTGACCGGCCTCCTTCCCCCAACCCCTCGTCGACAGCAACAACAGTATCTTGAATCTATGCAGCGCCATTAACCTCCCAAGGTGTATCACGGCAGCGTTGGGAGCTGATTTGGGACGGGTGACCAACAGTTTGGGCAAAGGGGTGGGTTTTAAGGAGCGTCTTGAAGGAGGAGAGAGCAAGGCGGAGAGGTTGAGGGAGGGAGTTCCAGAGCTCGGGGCCCAGGCAACAGAAGGCACGGCCACCGATGGTGGGGCGATTATAATCAGGGATGGTCAGGAGGGCAGAATTAGAGGAGTGCAGAGATCTCGGGGTGGGGGGGCGGGGGGTTATAGGAGGTTACAGAGATAGGGAGGGGTGTAGGGGCTGGAGGGGGTTACAGAGATAGGGAGGGGTGTAGGGGCTGGAGGGGGTTACAGAGATAGGGAGGGGTGTAGGGGCTGGAGGGGGTTACAGAGATAGGGAGGAGTGTAGGGGCTGGAGGAGGTTACAGAGATAGGGAAGGGTGTAGGGACTGTAGGAGGTTAGAGATAGGGAGGGGTGTAGGGGCTGGAGGAGGTTACAGAGATAGGGAGGGGTGTATGGGCTGGAGGAAGTTACAGAGATAGGGAGGAGTGTAGGGGCTGGAGGGGGTTACAGAGATAGGGAGGGCTGGAGGGGGTTACAGAGATAGGGAGGGGTGTAGGGGCTGGAGGTTACAGAGATAGGGAGGAGTGTAGAGCTGCAGGAGGTTACAGAGATAGGGAGGGCTGTAGGGGCTGGAGGGGGTTACAGAGATAGGGAGGAGTGTAGGGGCTGGAGGAGGTTACAGAGATAGGGAGGGGTATAGGGGCTGGAGGGGGTTACAGAGATAGGGAGGGGTGTAGGGGTTGGAGGGGGTTATAGAGATAGGGAGGGGTGTAGGGGCTGGAGGAGGTTGCAGAGATAGGGAGGGGTCTAGGGGTTGGAGGGGGTTACAGAGATAGGGAGGGGTGTAGGGGCTGGAGGAGGTTGCAGAGATAGGGAGGGGTCTAGGGGTTGGAGGGGGTTACAGAGATAGGGAGGGGTGTAGGGGCTGGAGGAGGTTACAGAAATAGGGAGGGGCTGGAGGGGGTTATAGAGATAGGGAGGGGTGTAGGGGCTGGAGGGGGTTACAGAGATAGGGAGGGGTGTAGGGGCTGGAGGGGGTTACAGAGATAGGGAGGGGTGTAGGGGCTGGAGGGGATTACAGAGATAGGGAAGGGTTGAGGGCCATGGAGGGATTTGTAAACAAGGATGAGAATTTTCAAATCGAGGCGTTGCTTAACCGGGAGCCAATGTAGGTCAGCGAGCACAGGGGGTGATGGGTGAGCGGGACACGGTGCGAGTTATGACACGGGGCAGCGAGCACAGGGGGTGATGGGTGAGCGGAACTGGGTGTGAGTTAGGACACGGGGTCAGTGAGCACAGGGGGTGATGGGTGAGTGGGACTGGGTGTGAGTTAGGACACGGGGCAGTGAGCACAGAGGGCGATGGGTGAGCGGGACTGGGTGTGAGTTAGGACACGGGGCAGTGAGCACAGGGGGCGATGGGTGAGCGGGACTGGGTGTGAGTTAGGACACGGGGCAGTGAGCACAGGGGGCGATGGGTGAGCGGGACTGGGTGTGAGTTAGGACACGGGGCAGTGAGCACAGAGGGTGATGGGTGAGTGGGACTGGGTGTGAGTTAGGACACGGGGCAGTGAGCACAGGGGGTGATGGGTGAGCGGGACTGGGTGCGAGTTAGGACACGGGGCAGCGAGCACAGGGGGTGATGGGTGAGCGGGACTGGGTGTGAGTTAGGACACGGGGCAGTGAGCACAGAGGGTGATGGGTGAGCGGGACTGGGTGCGAGTTAGGACACGGGGCAGTGAGCACAGGGGGTGATGGGTGAGCGGGACTGGGTGTGAGTTAGGACACGGGGTCAGTGAGCACAGCGGGTGATGGGTGAGCGGGACTGGGTGTGAGTTAGGACACGGGGCAGTGAGCACAGAGGGTGATGGGTGAGCGGGACTGGGTGCGAGTTAGCACACGGGGTCAGTGAGCACAGGGGGTGATGGGTGAGCGGGACTGGGTGTGAGTTAGGACACGGGGCACAGGGGGTGATGGGTGAGCGGGACTGGGTGTGAGTTAGGACACGGGGCAGTGAGCACAGGGGGTGATGGGTGAGTGGGACTGGGTGTGAGTTAGGACACGGGG
This sequence comes from Pristiophorus japonicus, assembly GCF_044704955.1. Lineage (NCBI taxonomy): Eukaryota > Metazoa > Chordata > Chondrichthyes > Pristiophoridae > Pristiophorus > Pristiophorus japonicus. The sequence goes on along the minus strand of NC_092008.1, from coordinate 523,283 downwards.
CAGTGAGCACAGGGGGTGATGGGTGAGTGGGACTGGGTGTGAGTTAGGACACGGGGTCAGTGAGCACAGGGGGTGATGGGTGAGCGGGACTGGGTGTGAGTTAGGACACGGGGCAGTGAGCACAGGGGGTGATGGGTGAGTGGGACTGGGTGTGAGTTAGGACACGGGGGCAGTGAGCACAGGGGGTGATGGGTGAGCGGGACTCGGTGCGAGTTAGGACACGGGGGCAGCCCAGTTTTGGATCACTGCGAATTGTGAACGTGTTTTCATTACGGAAGGAAAGTTGGGGGCTCCTCAGTCGGGCAAGGCGATGATAATGCAGTGGTGGGGGAAGGAGTGTGTCGGGTGGGGGCGGGGTGAGATGAGTGCACGCAGAGAGTCGGCCTCCAGCTGTACAATGCAGACAAGAGCCCCCTCTCGCCCCCATCCCCCCCGCGTTAAAAGGCCCCGCTGTCGACAAGTAAATGAGTTTAATTTCCCATGCTGATACCGGCTGTAAAACCTGACACGGCAATTGATGGGATTCATTCCGCACACGTCTTTTGCTTTGATTTCTTCCCCGATCTCTCGGTTAAACTACAAGACCAAAAATCATCATCATCGGCAGTCCCTCGGAATCGAGGAAGACTTGCTTCCACTCTAACAATGAGTCCTTAGGTGGCTGAACAGCCCAATACGAGAGCCACTGTCCCTGTCACGGGTGGGACAGACAGTGGTTGAGGGAAGGGGAGGGTGGGACTGGTTTGCCGCACGCTCCTTCCGCTGCCTGCGCTTGCTTTCTGCACGCTCTCGGCGACGAGACTCGAGGTGCTCAGCGCCCCTCCCGGATGCTCTTCCTCCACTTAGGGCGGTCTGGTCTTTGGGCCCAGGGACTCCCAGGTGTCGGTGGGGATGTTGCACTTTATCAGGGAGGCTTTGAGGGTGGTCCCTTGTAACGTTTCCTCTGCCCACCTTTGACTCGTTTGCCCGTGAAGGAGTTCCGAGTAGAGCGCTTGCTTTGGGAGTCTCGTGTCTGGGGGGCATGCGGACAATGTGGCCCTGCCCAGTGGAGCTGGTCGAGTGTGGTCAGTGCTTCGATGCTGGGGATGTTGGGCCTGGTCGAGGACGCTAACGTTGGTGCGTCTGTCCTCCCGGGGGATTTGCAGAATCTTGCGGAGACAGAGTTGGTGGTATTTCTCCAGCGACTTGAGGTGTCGACACATCTGCAAACTCCTTCTCACAACTTTCACAGCCCCGAAGCAATGAAGGGCGGTCTTCAAAATTATGAAGAGGGTTCGATAGGGTAGACGTCGAGAAGATGTTCCCACTTGTGGGGGAGGCCAGAACTCGGGGGCCACCAATATCAGCCAGTCACTGATAAACCCAGTGGGGAATTCAGGAGAAACCTCTTTACCCAGAGAGCGGTGAGAATGTGGAACTCGCTGCCACAGGGAGGGCTTGAGGCCAATAGTATCGATGCATTTCAGGGGGAGCTGGATAAACACATGGGGGAGAAAGGAATGGAAGGAGACAGTGATGGGGGGAGATGGAGAGGGGTGGGAGGGCGCTGGTGTGGAGCATAAACCCCTGCACGGAGCGCTGGGCCCCAGTGGCTTCTTCCTGTGCTATAGATTCCACGTATAACTAAGACCGCCTGTTTCCAAACGAGCCAAAGGTGGGCAGAGGAAACGTTACAAGGGACCACCCTCAAAGCCTCCCTGATAAAGTGCAACATCCCCACCGACACCTGGGAGTCCCTGGGCCCAAAGACCAGTCCGCCCTAAGTGGAGGGAGTGCATCCGGGAGGGCGCTGAGCACCTCGAGTCTCGTCGCCGAGAGCGTGCAGAAACCAAGCGCAGGCAGCGGAAGGAGCGTGCGGCAAACCAGTCCCACCCTCCCCTTCCCTCAACCACTGTCTGTCCCACCTGTGACAGGGACTGTGGCTCTCGTATTGGACTGTTCAGCCACCTAAGGACTCATTGTTAGAGTGGAAGCAAGTCTTCCTCGATTCCCAGGGACTGCCTGTGATGATGATGATTTCCCCCTTCGTAACATCGCCCGCCTCCGGCCCCCTGCCTCAGCTCACCCGCTGCTGAAACCCTCGCCCGTGCCCCCGTTACCTCCAGACTTGACCATTCCAACGCACTGCGCTCCTGGCCAGCCTCCCACATTCTACCCGACGTAAACTGGAGGTGATCCAAAACTGGGCTGTCCCCGTGTCCTAACTCGCACCCAGTCCCGCTCACCCATCACCCCCTGTGCTCGCTGCCCCGTGTCCTAACTCACACCCAGTCCCGCTCACCCATCACCCCCTGTGCTCACTGACCCCGTGTCCTAACTCGCACCCAGTCCCGCTCACCCATCACCCCCTGTGCTCACTGACCCCGTGTCCTAACTCACACCGAGTCCCACTCACCCATCACCCCCTGTGCTCACTGTCCCCGTGTCCTAACTCGCACCCAGTCCCACTCACCCATCACCCCCTGTGCTCACTGACCCCGTGTCCTAACTCGCATCCAGTCCCGCTCACCCATCACCCCCTGTGCTCACTGACCCCGTGTCCTAACTCACACCCAGTCCCACTCACCCATCACCCCCTGTGCTCACTGACCCCGTGTCCTAACTCGCACCTAGTCCCGCTCACCCATCACCCCCTGTGCTCACTGACCCCGTGTCCTAACTCACACCCAGTCCCGCTCACCCATCACCCCCTGTGCTCACTGACCCCGTGTCCTAACTCACACCCAGTCCCACTCACCCATCACCCCCTGTGCTCACTGACCCCGTGTCCTAACTCACATCCAGTCCCACTCACCCATCACCCCCTGTGCTCACTGACCCCGTGTCCTAACTCACACCCAGTCCCACTCACCCATCACCCCCTGTGCTCACTGCCCCGTGCCCTAACTCGCACCTAGTCCCGCTCACCCATCACCCCCTGTGCCCCGTGTCCTAACTCGCACCGAGTCCCACTCACCCATCACCCCCTGTGCTCACTGACCCCGTGTCCTAACTCACACCCAGTCCCACTCACCCATCACCCCCTGTGCCCCGTGTCCTAACTCGCACCGAGTCCCACTCACCCATCACCCCCTGTGCTCGCTGACCTACATTGGCTCCCGGTCGGAACTATCACCAGTTCTGATCGAAAGGTCCCACCAAAGCAGCACACGGGGCTTCGAGTCTGTCGGGATAATTGTCACGCACAGCGGACCGTTTTGCCAAATGTGTCAGCTGAACGCTCAGTGAGATGACTGCACCTTAATTGCTGTTAAACTCCATGTAATCCACATTAGCCACACCGCATTTAAAAACCTGTTACTATCCCTGGTGGGTTACCCTGCCAAGTGCTCGAGTGAGGGGGGCGCGATTTATGTCTGTCGAATAGGTTGATTAAAGCCTTCGATACAGGCTCCACACCTGCAATATCAACTTATCTCGTTTGCCCGGATGTCCGAGTGGTTTGAGCAGTACTGAGGGAGTGCCGCACTGTCGGAGGGGCGGTACTGAGGGAGTGCCGCACTGTCGGAGGGGCGGTACTGAGGGAGCGCCGCACTGTCGGAGGGGCAGTACTGAGGGAGTGCCGCACTGTCGGAGGGGCAGTACTGAGGGAGCGCCGCACTGTCGGAGGGGCAGTACTGAGGGAGTGCCGCACTGTCGGAGGGGCGGTACTGAGGGAGCGCCGCACTGTCGGAGGGGCAGTACTGAGGGAGTGCCGCACTGTCGGAGGGGCGGTACTGATGGAGCGCCGCACTGTCGGAGGGGCAGTACTGAGGGAGTGCCGCACTGTCGGAGGGACGGTACTGATGGAGCGCCGCACTGTCGGAGGGGCAGTACTGAGGGAGCCCTGCACTGTCGGAGGGGCGGTACTGAGGGAGCCCCGCACTGTCGGAGGGGCAGTACTGAGGGAGCCCCGCACTGTCGGAGGGGCAGTACTGAGGGAGTGCCGCACTGTCGGAGGGGCGGTACTGAGGGAGCGCCGCACTATCGGAGGGGCGGTACTGAGGGAGCCCCGCACTGTCAGAGGTGCTGTCTTTCGGATGAGACATTAAACCGAGGCCCCGTCTGCCCTCTCGGGTGGATGTAAAAGATCCCGGGGCCACTATTGGAAGAAGAGCAGGGGGAGTTCTCCCCGGTGTCCTGCGACCAATATTTATCCCTCGACCAACATCACTAAAACAGACGATCTGGGTCATTATCACATCGCTGTGTGTGGGAGCTTGCTGTGCGCAAATTGGCGTTTCCCACATTACAACAGTGAGCGCACTCCGATAGTACTTCATTGGCTGTGAGGCGCTTTTGAGACAACCGGTGGTCGTGAAAGGCGCTCTATAAATCCAAGTCTCTTTTTCTTCCCTCAATGGTAAGTATATCCTTCCATGGGTAAGGAGACCACAGCTGTGCACAATACTCGAGGTGCAGGTCTCACTAGGGCCCTGTATTATTGCAGTAAGTCGACTTTGCTCCGATACTCAAATCCTCTCCGCGCTGATTCAGCGCTCCGTGTGCACACGCGAGAGGACGCGGCAGCGAGACACTGTCCAGGAGTGGCTTTTCAACCACCTGACGGGCGCCATAGAAATGCAGGTTGGCGCTCAGTGGCTCCCTTGTCTCGGCAGCAGGTGGGAGAATCGTCAGCGACAGACAGCAACACTGCCCTGAAATGCGGCGGTGCAGTTAAGAATGACTAGGATTACATTTTAATGGTCGGGGCCAGGCTCCCCCAGGAGGTGACAGCATTTCAATCAGGACGCAGCTTGGGGAGCTGTTAACAGATGGCTGGACGAGGCCTTAAACCACCACCCAGTCACTCCCATCTCAAAGAGCGAGCAGAAATAGTGTGTCTGTCCTTGATGTAATCGGACTGAGTGCTAGCAATCGACAGATCCGTTTTTTGTATCTTTTAACTGCGCACAGTTTTGGTCTCCTTACCGAAGGAAGGACATACTTGCCTGAGAGGGAATGCAGCGAAGGTTCACCAGACTGGCTCCTGGGGATGAGAGCGTGGGTTGAGCAGCGTGAGCAAAGATTGAGTGAAACGAGGTTCGTGTGTCAACTGCGGTACAGTGGGTCGCACTCTCGCCTCCGAATCAGAAGGTCGTGAGCTCCAGAGACAAGAGCGCAGAAATCTAGGCTGACCCTCGGTGTGCAGTACTGAGGGAGCGCCGCGCTGTGGGAGGGGCGATACTGAGGGAGCGCCGCACTGCGCTGTCGGAGGGGCAGTACTGAGGGAGCGCTGCACTGTGGGAGGGGCAGTACTGAGGGAGCGCCGCACTGCGCTGTCGGAGGGGCGGTACTGAGGGAGTACCGCACTGTGGGAGGGGCAGTACTGAGGGAGTGCCGCACTGTCGGAGGGGCGGTACTGAGGGAGTGCCGCACTGTCGGAGGGGCAGTACTGAGGGAGTGCCGCACTGTCGGAGGGGCAGTACTGAGGGAGCGCCGCACTGTCGGAGGGGCAGTACTGAGGGAGTGCCGCACTGTCGGAGGGGCAGTACTGAGGGAGTGCCGCACTGTCGGAGGGGCAGTACTGAGGGAGTGCCGCACTGTCGGAGGGGCAGTACTGAGGGAGCGCCGCACTGTCGGAGGGGCGGTACTGAGGGAGTGCCGCACTGTCGGAGGGGCAGTACTGAGGGAGTGCCGCACTGTCGGAGGGGCAGTACTGAGGGAGCGCCGCACTGTCGTAGGTGCCACCTTTCGGATGAGACATTAAACCGAGACCCCATCCGTCCCCTCTGGGTGTAAAAGATTCTATAATACTACTTCGAAGAAGAGCAGGGGAGTTATCCCAATGTTGTGGCGCTCCCTCAGTACCGCCCCTCCGACAGCGCGGCGCTCCCTCAGTACCGCCCCTCCGACAGTGCGGCGCTCCCTCAGTACTGCCCCTCCGACAGTGCGGGGCTCCCTCAGTACCGCCCCTCCGACAGTGCGGCGCTCCCTCAGCACTGCCCCTCCGACAGTGCGGCGCTCCCTCAGTACCGCCCCTCCGACAGTGCAGCTCTCCCTCAGTACTGCTCCTCCGACAGTGCGGCGCTCCCTCAGTACTGCCCCTCCGACAGTGCGGGGCTCCCTCAGTACCGCCCCTCCGACAGTGCGGCGCTCCCTCAGTACCGCCCCTCCGACAGCGCAGTACGGCGCTCCCTCAGTACCGTCCCTCCGACAGCGCAGTACGGCGCTCCCTCAGTACCGCCCCTCCGACAGCGCAGTGCGGCACTCCCTCAGTACCGCCCCTCCGACAGCGCAGTACGGTGCTCCCTCAGTACTGCCCCTCCGACAGTGTGGCGCTCCCTCAGTACCGTCCCTCCGACAGCGCAGTGCGGCACTCCCTCAGCTGGGCGAGTGTTGGGCCTGGTTCATGCAGCTCGAGTCTGTGGAGTGGGGGCTTGAACCCCTCGACCTTCGGAGGTGAGAGAGCGAGCCCCTGAGCCACGGCTGACACTTGCTGTGCTGACTGTGAGCGACCCCTGCGAGAGCAGTCACCAGCACTGGTGTCAGATAAAAGAGGCGATGAAAGGAACTGTGTTTTCCTGCACGAATGTGGTGTAATTACTGATCACCTGGGTGACACAGTGAATGAGACGGATGCTGCGATGCCACACCTCTTTAATTATCTGCTGCCCCACAGCTCGTTGATCGCTGATGCCCACAATCAGAATAATATGTTTTTCACCAGTCCCTGGCACCAGACCAGCCCCTCGTTCCTCTCTAATGTGTACGCCCACAGGCATCCAAGTGCAGTCGGAGATGCAAAGTGAATCATTCTTCAAGATACCTCCTCGCTGTTGCCAGAGTCAGCATGCCTGCATCCTCCTGGGATGAGAGGCTTGTTCCGTGTGGGGAGAACGTACCATGAGGAGCAGGAGTCGGCCATTCGGCCCCTCGAGCCCGCTCCGCCATCCAATAAGATCGCGGCTGTTCTGATCTTGGGCTCAGCTCCACTTCCCCGCCCCGCCCCTTCACTCCCTTATCGCTCAACAATCTGTCTATCTCCACCTTAAATATATTCAATGACCCAGCCCCCACAGCTCTCTGGGGCAGAGAATTCCACAGATTCACCAGAAGAAATTCCTCCTCAGCTCCGTCCTAAATGGGCGGCCCCTTATTCTGAGACTATGTGCCCCCTAGTTCTAGATTCCCCCACGAGGGGGAAACATCCTCTCTGCATCCACCCTGTCCAGCCCCCCTCAGAATCTGATACGTTTCAATAAGATCACCTCTCATTCTTCTAAACTCCAATGGGTACAGGCCCAACCTGCTCAACCTTTCCTCATAAGGCAACCCCCTCATCCCCGGAATCAACCGAGTGAACCTTCTCTGAACTGCCTCCAATGCAAGTATCATCATAGGCAGTCCCTCGGAATCGAGGAAGACTTGCTTCCACTCTTAGCATGAGTTCTTATGTGGCTGTACAGTCCAATACGAGAGCCACAGTCCCTGTCACTGGTGGGACAGACAGTGGTTGAGGGAAGGGGAGGGTGGAACAGGTTTGCCGCACGCTCCTTCCGCTGCCTGCGCTTGGTTTCTGCACGCTCTCGGCGACGAGACTCGAGGTGCTCAGCGCCCTCCCGGATGCACTCCCTCCACTTAGGGCGGACTGGTCTTTGGGCCCAGGGACTCCCAGGTGTCGATGGGGATGTTGCACTTTATCAGGAAGGCTTTGAGGGTGGTCCCTGTAACGTTTCCTCTGCCCACCTTTGGCTCGTTTGCCGTGAAGGAGTTCCGAGTAGAGCGCTTGCTTTGGGAGTCTCGTATCTGGGGGGCATGTGGACAATGTGGCCCTGCCCAGCAGAGCTGGTCGAGTGTGGTCAGTGCTTCGATTCTGGGGATGTTGGCCTGGTCGAGGACGCTAACGTTGGTGCGTCTGTCCTCCCGGGAGATTTGCAGGATCTTGCGGAGACAGCGTTGGTGGTATTTCTCCAGCGACTTGAGGTGTCTACTGTACATGGTCCATGTCTCTGAGCCATACAGGAGGGCGGGTATCACTACAGCCCTGTAGACCATGAGCTGGGGGTGAGGTACCTACTGTACATGGTCCATGTCTCTGAGCCATACAGGAGGGCGGGTATCACTACAGCCCTGTAGACCATGAGCTGGGGGTGAGGTACCTACTGTACATGGTCCATGTCTCTGAGCCATACAGGAGGGCAGGTATCACTACAGCCCTGTAGACCATGAGCTGGGGGTGAGGTACCTACTGTACATGGTCCATGTCTCTGAGCCATACAGGAGGGCAGGTATCACTACAGCCCTGTAGACCAAAAGCTTGGTGACAGTTTTGAGGGCCTGGTCTTCAAACACTCTTTTCCTCAGGCATGAATCCCTCCATGAATGGCAGTTGCCCTCAGGCTGAGACCAGGCCCTCAAAACTGTCACCAAGCTCTTGGTCTACAGGGCTGTAGTGATACCCGCCCTCCTGTATGGCTCAGAAACATGGACCATGTACAGCAGACAATTGGTCGCGAATAAAACACACCACCAGGGACTGGATTCCCGGTGGTCCAACGCCTCAGTTCGTGGTCAGAAGGGGAGCGTTCGAGCTTACCGACCATTTCGTAGCCTGCCCCCTGACCGAAAATTCATTAGAGGCTCGCCATGGGAGCAAACCAGTAGGAATCTAGAACTAGGGGGGCACATAGTCTCAGAATAAGGGGCCGCCCATTTAGGATGGAGATGAGGAGGAATTTCTTCTGGTGAATCTGTGGAATTCTCTGCCCCAGAGAGCTGTGGGGGGCTGGGTCACTGAATATATTTAAGGTGGAGATAGACAGATTTTTGAGCGATAAGGGAGTGAAGGGGCGGGCGGGGAAGTGGAGCTGAGCCCAAGATCGGATCAGCCGCGATCTGATTGGATGGCGGAGCGGGCTCGAGGGGCCGAATGGCCGACTCCTGCTCCTGTTTCGTTAAGTTCTTGTGCCCCAAGAAACACCAAGCGACAGTGTGACTGGCTGCTGCAATCACTGCGCTCGGTGGAGCAGAATCGAGTCGCTGTTGCATGTTGCTGCCCACATTAGTCACTGGATTATGCATTGATTTGCTCGAACATCGAGTTCTGGGAATCTTTCCATTTCCCTTGATCCGAATGTTTTACAGGAACTTGGCACTGTTCCTGGAAGTAGTGCTTCAACGAGCTTTGGAGCAAGAACTGTGAACTTAAAGAAAGAACATGCATTGATATAACCCCAAACCGCTTCGCAGCCAGTCAAGGAGCGTGGTCACTGTTGTAATGTGGGAAATGCGGCAGCCAATTTGCGCACAGCAAGCTCCCACACACAGCAATGATCTGTTTTTAGGTATTGGTGAAGGGATAGATATCGGCCCCAGGACACCGGGGAGAACTCCCCCCGCTCTTCTTCCAATAGTGGACGTGGGATCTTTTACATCCACCCGAGAGGGCAGACGGGGCCTCGGTTTAATGTCTCATCCCGAAATACAGCCCCTCCGACAGTGCAGCGCTCCCTCAGTACTGCCCCTCCGACAGTGCGGCACTTCCTCAGTACCGCCCCTCCGACAGTGCGGGGCTCCCTCAGTACCGCCCCTCCGACAGTGCGGCGCTCCCTCAGTACTGCCCCTCCGACAGTGCGGCACTTCCTCAGTACCGCCCCTCCGACAGTGCGGGGCTCCCTCAGTACCGCCCCTCCGACAGTGCGGCGCTCCCTCAGTACCGCCCCTCCGACAGTGCGGCGCTCCCTCAGTACCGCCCCTCCGACAGTGCGGCGCTCCCTCAGTACCGCCCCTCCGACAGTGCGGCGCTCCCTCAGTACTGCCCCTCTGACAGTGCGGCGCTCCCTCAGTACCGCCCCTCCGACAGTGCGGCGCTTCCTCAGTACCGCCCCTCCGACAGTGCGGCGCTCCCTCAGTACTGCCCCTCCGACAGTGCGGCACTCCCTCAGTACCGCCCCTCCGACAGCGCAGTGCGGTGCTCCCTCAGTACCGCCCCTCCGACAGTGCGGCGCTCCCTCAGTACCGCCCCTCCGACAGCGCAGTGCGGTGCTCCCTCAGTATCGCCCCTCCGACAGCGCAGTGCGGTGCTCCCTCAGTACCGCCCCTCCAACAGCGCAGTACGGCTCTCCCTCAGTACTGCCCCTCCGACAGCGCAGTACGGCACTCCCTCAGTACTGCCCCCTCCGACAGCGCAGTACGGCACTCCCTCAGTACTGCCCCCTCCGACAGCACAGTACGGCTCTCCCTCAGTACCGCCCCTCCGACAGCACAGTACGGCACTCCCTCAGTACTGCCCCCTCCGACAGCACAGTACGGCTCTCCCTCAGTACCGCCCCTCCGACAGCACAGTACGGTTCTCCCTCAGTACCGCCCCTCCGACAGCACAGTACGGCACTCCCTCAGTACTGCCCCCTCCGACAGCGCAGTACGGCACTCCCTCAGTACTGCCCCCTCCGACAGCGCAGTACGGCTCTCCCTCAGTACTGCCCCTTCCGACAGCGCAGTACGGCACTCCCTCAGTACTGCCCCCTCCGACAGTGCGGCGCTCCCTCAGTACCGCCCCTCCGACAGCGCAGTGCGGCGCTCCCTCAGTACCGCCCCTCTGACAGCGCAGTGCGGCGCTCCCTCAGTACCGCCCCTCCGACAGCGCAGTACGGCGCCCCCTCAGTACCGCCCCTCCGACAGCGCAGTGCGGCGCTCCCTCAGTACCGCCCCTCCGACAGCGCAGTGCGGCGCTCCCTCAGTACCGCCCCTCCGACAGCGCAGTGCGGCGCTCCCTCAGTACCGCCCCTCTGACAGCGCAGTGCGGCGCTCCCTCAGTACCGCCCCTCCGACAGTGCGGCACTCCCTCAGTACCGCCCCTCCGACAGTGCGGCACTCCCTCAGTACTGGCACTAATTGCTTCCTTGGGAGTAAGGGATGTTGAAGGAAGATATACAGTGCAGTGATTTACAGTAAGACATTTGAACATCAGCACCAGGGTACTTTAAAATTCCATAAACAAAGTTAACCGTTCACGTTCGGGCTAAACTCTTTGGCTCCAGTGTATGTGTAGATTGTGTTTTAACTTGATGGTGATCCAGTGCCGATCTCACAATGAAGCCCAGAGGTTTCCGAGTGAAAATGAACTGTGTGCTAGTTGCCTGCCATCATCATCATGTGGTGGCTGATGTGCAACGGACACCACATGTTAAAATCCATGCACAAGCATCTTGCAGACCCTCAACTGGAGTTCAGGACTGGAACATCGGTTCCTTCATTGAAAGTTGGCATGCAGGTACAGCAGGCGGTGAAGAAGGCAAATGGTATGTTGGCCTTCATAGCGAGAGGATTTGAGTATAGGAGCAGGGAGTCTCACTGCAGTTGTACAGGGCCTTGGTGAGGCCCCACCTGGAATATTGTGTTCAGTTTTGGTCTCCTAATCTGAGGAAGGACGTTCTTGCTATTGAGGGAGTGCAGCGAAGGTTCACCAGACTGATTCCCGGGATGGCAGGACTGACATATGAAGAAAGACTGGATCGACTGGGCCTGTATTCACTGGAGTTTAGAAGGATGAGAGGGGATCTCATAGAAACATATAAAATTCTGACGGGACTCGACAGGTTAGATGCAGGAAGAATGTTCCCGATGTTGGGGAAGTCCAGAACCAGGGGTCACAGTCTAAGGATAAGGGGTAAACCATTTAGGACCGAGATGAGGAGAAACTTCTTCACTCAGAGAATTGTGAACCTGTGGAATTCTCTACCACAGAGAGTTTGGCCGTTCAAGCCTGCACCACCATTCAATAAGATCATGGCTGATCATGCAACTTCAGTACCCCTTTCCTGCTTTCTCTCCATACCCCATGATCCCTTTAGCCGTAAGGGCCACATCTAACTCCCTTTTGAATATATCTAACGAACTGGCCTCAACAACTTTCTAATACAAGCCTAGTCGATCCAGTCTTTCTTCATATGTCAGTCCTGCCATCCCGGGAATCAGTCTGGTGAACCTTCGCTGCACTCCCTCAATAGCAAGAACGTCCTTCCTCAGATTAGGAGACCAAAACTGAACACAATATTCCAGGTGGGGCCTCACCAAGGCCCTGTACAACTGCAGTAAGACCTCCCTGCTCCTATACTCAAATCCTCTCGCTATGAAGGCCAACATGCCATTTGCCACCTTCACCGCCTGCTGTACCTGCATGCCAACTTTCAATGACTGATGTACCATGACACCCAGGTCTCGTTGCACGCAGCATATCCAATCTTTTCTAATAGCCAAAATTCTGCAGTTCGGGCAACATCCTGGTAAATCTCCTCTGTACCCTCTCTAGTGCAACATCCTGGTAAATCTCCTCTGCACCCTCTCCAGTGCAACATCCTGGTAAATCTCCTCTGCACCCTCTCTCGTGCAACATCCTGGTAAATCTCCCCTGTACCCTCTCCAGTGCAACATCCTGGTAAATCTCCTCTGTACCCTCTCGAGTGCAACATCCTGGTAAATCTCCTCTGCACCCTCTCCAGTGCAACATCCTGGTAAATCTCCTCTGTACTCTCTCTCGTGCAACATCCTGGTAAATCTCCTCTGTACTCTCTCTAGTGCAACATCCTGGTAAATCTCCTCTGTACCCTCTCTAGTGCAACATCCTGGTAAATCTCCTCTGTACTCTCTCTAGTGCAACATCCTGGTAAATCTCCTCTGTACCCTCTCTAGTGCAACATCATGGTAAATCTCCTCTGTACCCTCTCCACTGCAACATCCTGGTAAATCTCCTTTGTACCCTCTCCAGTGCAACATCCTGGTAAATCTCCTCTGCACCCTCTCTAGTGCAACATCCTGGTAAATCTCCTCTGTACCCTCTCTAGTGCAACATCCTGGTAAATCTCCTCTGTACTCTCTCTAGTGCAACATCCTGGTAAATCTCCTCTGTACCCTCTCTAGTGCAACATCATGGTAAATCTCCTTTGTACCCTCTCCAGTGCAACATCCTGGTAAATCTCCTCTGCATCCTCTCTAGTGCAACATCATGGTAAATCTCCTCTGTACCCTCTCCAGTGCAACATCCTGGTAAATCTCCTCTGTACCCTCTCCAGTGCAACATCCTGGTAAATCTCCTCTGTACCCTCTCCAGTGCAACATCCTGGTAAATCTCCTCTGTACCCTCTCCAGTGCAACATCCTGGTAAATCTCCTCTGCATCCTCTCTAGTGCAACATCCTGGTAAATCTCCTCTGTACCCGCTCGAGTGCAACATTCTGGTAAATCTCCTCTGTACCCTCTCTAGTGCAACATCCTGGTAAATCTCCTCTGTACCCTCTCCAGTGCAACATCCTGGTAAATCTCCTCTGTACCCGCTCGAGTGCAACATTCTGGTAAATCTCCTCTGTACCCTCTCGAGTGCAACATCCTGGTAAATCTCCTCTGTACCCTCTCCAGTGCAACATCCTGGTAAATCTCCTCTGCACCCTCTCTAGTGCAACATCCTGGTAAATCTCCTCTGTACCCTCTCCAGTGCAACATCCTGGTAAATCTCCTCTGTACTCTCTCTCGTGCAACATCCTGGTAAATCTCCTCTGTACTCTCTCTAGTGCAACATCCTGGTAAATCTCCTCTGTACTCTCTCTAGTGCAACATCCTGGTAAATCTCTTCTGTACTCTCTCTAGTGCAACATCCTGGTAAATCTCCTCTGTACTCTCCAGTGCAACATCCTGGTAAATCTCCTCTGCATCCTCTCGAGTGCAACATCCTGGTAAATCTCCTCTGCACCCTCCCTAGTGCAACATCCTGGTAAATCTCCTCTGTACCCTCTCCAGTGCAACATCCTGGTAAATCTCCTCTGTACCCGCTCGAGTGCAACATTCTGGTAAATCTCCTCTGTACCCTCTCGAGTGCAACATCCTGGTAAATCTCCTCTGTACCCTCTCCAGTGCAACATCCTGGTAAATCTCCTCTGCACCCTCTCTAGTGCAACATCCTGGTAAATCTCCTCTGTACCCTCTCCAGTGCAACATCCTGGTAAATCTCCTCTGTACTCTCTCTCGTGCAACATCCTGGTAAATCTCCTCTGTACTCTCTCTAGTGCAACATCCTGGTAAATCTCCTCTGTACTCTCTCTAGTGCAACATCCTGGTAAATCTCTTCTGTACTCTCTCTAGTGCAACATCCTGGTAAATCTCCTCTGTACTCTCCAGTGCAACATCCTGGTAAATCTCCTCTGCATCCTCTCGAGTGCAACATCCTGGTAAATCTCCTCTGCACCCTCCCTAGTGCAACATCCTGGTAAATCTCCTCTGTACCCTCTCCAGTGCAACATCCTGGTAAATCTCCTCTGTACCCTCTCCAGTGCAACATCCTGGTAAATCTCCTCTGCATCCTCTCTAGTGCAACATCCTGGTAAATCTCCTCTGCACCCTCCCTAGTGCAACCTCCTGGTAAATCTCCTCTGTACCCTCTCTAGTGCAACATCCTGGTAAATCTCCTCTGTACCCTCTCCAGTGCAACATCCTGGTAAATCTCCTCTGCACCCTCTCCAGTGCAACATCCTGGTAAATCTCCTCTGTACCCTCTCCAATGCAACATCCTGGTAAATCTCCTCTCTACCCTCTCCAGTGCAACATCCTGGTAAATCTCCTCTGTACCCTCTCCAGTGTAACATCCTGGTAAATCTCCTCTGTACCCTCTCTAGTGCGACATCCTGGTAAATCTCCTCTGTACCCTCTCCAGTGCAACATCCTGGTAAATCTCCTCTGCATCCTCTCTAGTGCAACATCCTGGTAAATCTCCTCTGTACCCTCTCCAGTGCAACATCCTGGTAAATCTCCTCTGTACCCTCTCCAGTGTAACATCCTGGTAAATCTCCTCTGTACCCTCTCTAGTGCAACATCCTGGTAAATCTCCTCTGTACCCTCTCCAGTGTAACATCCTGGTAAATCTCCTCTGCACCCTCCCTCGTGCAACATCCTGGTAAATCTCCTCTGTACCCTCTCCAGTGCAACATCCTGGTAAATCTCCTCTGTACCCTCTCCAGTGCAACATCCTGGTAAATCTCCTCTGTACGCTCTCCAGTGCAACATCCTGGTAAATCTCCTCTGTTCCCTCTCCAGTGCAATCACGTCCTTCCTGTAATGTGGTGACCAGAACTGCACGCAGTACTCCAGCTGCGGCCTAACCAGTGTTTTATACAGTTGGAGCATAACCTCCCTGCTCTTGTATTCTGTGCCTCGGCCAATAAAGGCAAGTATTCCGTCTGCCTTCTTCACCGAGAAGAACAATCTACTTGCTCCAATCTGCGGTGACCGAGAGAGGCAGAGTAGTGAGGTCGAGTGGTGTGGATAAGCTGTCGCCTAACCGAACCCCCACCCCATTGATTCTGTCCCATCAGAGTGCAGTGCCATCATGCTCTACGCTCGTTGATTGATGATAGCATGGTATCCCACAGCATTATCCAACACTTGGCTTGACTTATTGACCCCAGCAAGCAATCTAATCTAATCCCTCACCGCCCTTTCACTCGCCCATCACTAGCTGTCTCTCTCTCCGCCAATTAAACTAATCCGTTGACCATCTGCCTTACGCCCGCACAGAGTTGAACGTCCCATTCAGTCCTGGAAATTGTACTTTGACCGTTGAGTTTATTCCCCGAACGATCGGCGCCTGTGAGGAGAGACCCAAGGAACTGGCCGATCTTCTCCGTTAGCAACCCCCCACCCCTCGGGCTCCAGGGTGACCTGCTCCCCCCCCCGGGGTCCAGGATGACCAGCTCCCACACTAACACCAGTTCTCAGCTGACTGATGAGCCCAATGCGGGACCGACAGTCCCTGTCACAGGCGGTGTCTGGGGCAGACGCTGGTCGGAGGGAGGGGTGGGTGGGGGGGGCCTGGGTTTGCCGTGCTCTCCTTCCGCTGTCTGCGCTTGGCTTCCGACTGCTCCCGGCGAAGAGATAGGGAGGGGTGTAGGGGCTGGAGGAGGTTACAGAGATAGGGAGGGGTGTAGGGGCTGGAGGAGGTTACAGAGATAGGGAGGGGTGTAGGGGCTGGAGGGGATTACAGAGATAGGGAGGGGTGTAGGGGCTGGAGGAGGTTACAGAGATAGGGAGGGGTGTAGGGGCTGGAGGGGGTTACAGAGATAGGGAGGGGTGTAGGGGCTGGAGGGGGTTACAGAGATAGGGAGGGGTGTAGGGGCTGGAGCGAGTTACAGAGATAGGGAGGGGTGTAGGGGCTGGAGGAGGTTACAGAGATAGGGAGGGGTGTAGGGGCTGGAGGGGATTACAGAGATAGGGAGGGGTGTAGGGGCTGGAGGAGGTTACAGGGAGGGGTGTAGGGGCTGGAGGAGGTTACAGAGATAGGGAGGGGTGTAGGGGCTGGAGCGAGTTACAGAGATAGGGAGGGGTGTAGGGGCTGGAGGGAGTTACAGAGATAGGGAGGGGTGTAGCGACTGGAGGGGTTACAGAGATAGGGAGGGGTGTAGGGGCTGGAGGGGGTTACAGAGATAGGGAGGGGTGAGGAGGCCATGGAAGAATTTGAAAACAAGGATGAGAATTTTGAAATCGAGGCGTTGCTTAACCGGGAGCCAATGTAGATCAGTGAGCACAGGGGGTGATGGGTGAGTGGGACTGGGTGTGAGTTAGGACACGGGGTCAGTGAGCACAGGGGGTGATGGGTGAGTGGGACTCGGTGCGAGTTAGGACACGGGGTCAGTGAGCACAGGGGGTGATGGGTGAGTGGGACTCGGTGCGAGTTAGGACACGGGGTCAGTGAGCACAGGGGGTGATGGGTGAGTGGGACTGGGTGTGAGTTAGGACACGGGGGCAGCGAGCACAGGGGGTGATGGGTGAGTGGGACTGGGTGTGAGTTAGGACACGGGGTCAGTGAGCACAGGGGGTGATGGGTGAGTGGGACTGGGTGTGAGTTAGGACACGGGGTCAGTGAGCACAGGGGGTGATGGGTGAGTGGGACTCGGTGCGAGTTAGGACACGGGGTCAGTGAGCACAGGGGGTGATGGGTGAGTGGGACTGGGTGTGAGTTAGGACACGGGGTCAGTGAGCACAGGGGGTGATGGGTGAGTGGGACTGGGTGCGAGTTAGGACAAGGGTCAGTGAGCACAGGGGGTGATGGGTGAGCGGGACTGGGTGCGAGTTAGGACATGGGGCACAGGGGGTGATGGGTGAGCGGGACTGGGTGCGAGTTAGGACATGGGGCACAGGGGGTGATGGGTGAGTGGGACTGGGTGTGAGTTAGGACACGGGGCACAGGGGGTGATGGGTGAGTGGGACTGGGTGTGAGTTAGGACACGGGGGCAGCCGAGTTTTGGATCACCTCCAGCCGGTAAGACTTGGTCAGTGTGGTTGCTGAGACCGGAGGTGGGGTGAGCGAGTTGTGATACCGAGCACCCCAAAATCCCCGTCCCGTCAGATAACCAGCGGCTCCCCTTGCCGTTCCCCGACATCCACACCCCACCCCGCCTCACACCCCCCTGCCTCTCTGTGACGGCCATTCGACAGTGCCTAGCACAGGCCCCTCTCCCCTAATCACCCACTTCCACAATCTGCTTACATTTTCACCGTGTCAGCAGTGTGAGCGCTGAGCTCCCCGTGTACTGAGAGAACACAGGCAGGTGTCCAGCACAGCATGAGGCCAGGTCATTCACCTCCCCTCCCCCTCGCCTCCCCTCTCGCCTCCCCTCCCCTCGCCTCCTCCCCTCGCCTCCCCTCCCCTCTCGCCTCCTCCCCTCCCCTCGCCTCCCCTCCCCTCGCCTCCCCTCCCCTCTCGCCCCCTCCCCTCGCCTCCTCCCCTCGCCTCCCCTCCCCTCTCGCCCCCTCCCCTCGCCTCCTCCCCTCGCCTCCCCTCCCCTCTCGCCCCCTCCCCTCGCCTCCTCCCCTCGCCTCCCCTCCCCTCTCGCCCCCTCCCCTCGCCTCCTCCCCTCCCCTCTCGCCTCCTCCCCCTCTCGCCCCCTCCCCTCGCCTCCTCCCCTCGCCTCCCCTCCCCTCTCGCCCCCTCGCCTCCCCTCCCCTCTCGCCTCCTCCCCTCGCCTCCTCCCCTCCCCTCTCGCCTCCTCCCCTCCCCTCGCCTCCTCCCCTCGCCTCCCCTCCCCTCTCGCCCCCTCCCCTCGCCTCCCCCCCCCTCGCCCCCTCGCCTCCCCTCCCCTCTCGCCTCCTCCCCTCCCCTCGCCTCCCCTCCCCTCGCCTCCCCTCCCCTCTCGCCCCCTCCCCTCGCCTCCTCCCTCGCCTCCCCTCCCCTCTCGCTCCCTCCCCTCTCGCCTCCCCTTGCTCCCTCCCCTCTCGCCCCCTTCCCTCGCCTCCCCTCCCCTCTCACCTCCTCCCCTCGCCTCCTCGCCTCCCCTCCCCCTCGCCTCCTCCCCTCGCCTCCCCTCCCCTCTCGCTCCCTCCCCTCTCGCCCCCTCCCTCGCCTCCCCTCCCCTCTCACCTCCTCCCCTCGCCTCCTCGCCTCCCCTCCCTCTCGCCTCCCCTCCCCTCTCGCCCCCTCCCCTCTTGCCTCCCCTCCCTCTCGCCCCC